>NW_010554280.1:0-976 GCF_000687285.1 Phaethon lepturus | reverse complement strand
CTCGACAGCCCCGCCAGCTATTCAAACCCGGGGACCAGGCACTGCAGATGAACCAGAGAACCAACCTGTGCTGTATTCAGTCACCCCTGTACACAAGAAGAAATGGACACAAAAGTCAGCTCATTTAGTGAAGGATTACGAAGAAGGGCCATCACAAGACCTGGAGGAGGAAAAGGCAGAACCAGAGATAAGCACCTGATCCCTGTCCCTGAGTGAGCTGTGAGATATGTGAAAAGACTTCAGCCGTCATCCATGCGAGCACATTGTCACGTGACTGCTCCAACACTGGGATAACAGGGCCAGTAGCCAGGAATTAGAGGGTAGGGAGACCAAGCTGAGATCCCTGTCTAGGGATGGGGGCATTGACAAGGCAATTGGAAAAAAGACACAAGCCCTCAGCCTCTGGAGGTGACTCCTGTATGGCATGAAGGAAAGGTATCCCTTCAAGGAAGATGTTCTATGTCACCCAGGCAAGTAAACCACCATGGAGAGAGGTATCCAGTACCTGAGGCAATTAGCCATGGTGGAGGTGACTTATAATGACCTGGACAACACAGATACAGATGAAGTCCAGTGCATACAATCCATGTGACGGATGTTTGTATGGAGCGCACCATCGTCATATGCCAACTCATTAGCAGTAATGACCTGGAAAGACAGAGATAGACCAACAATGGATGAATTGGCTGGTCAACTCCTGCAATATGAAGAAAATCTCTCCTCCTCCCTACGAGCCTGCATCTCCGCTGTGGGGAAACTGCCAGACATAATGGCTGGGAAACTGTCCTGGGAGTTTCAGCGTTTCAAAGACTATATGGTCTGCTCCCCACCTGTACGACCAATATCTCAGCTGTTAGGAGTAAGCGTCCTGCTCAAGAGAGAAGATATAGGGGGTACACACCTCAGGCCACCCTGTGAATTTATCTGCATGACCATGGAGAGGATATGAGGAAGTAGGATGGAAAATCTACCTCGA
>NW_010554279.1:30342-35247 GCF_000687285.1 Phaethon lepturus | reverse complement strand
CCCGGTACGGAGGTCAGGCTGACAGGCCTGGTCATAGCATGGAGGGCAGGGCTCACGTACCTTACTAAGGCCTCATGGAGAAATTTTGGCCAGCATTATAACCGGGGATGTAGTTCCCAGAATAATCTCATGCATACATGCCGTTCAGTGTAGCTCAGAGGAGATGGTCAGGACTCCCTTCTGAGGAGGAAAACCTTCACACAAACTCAGAGTAATTCAGCCTAGGCAAAGTCTGAGTACCAGACTTTTTTCAGTGATTTAGAGGCCCCAGTTTCACTAGTCATAGGCAAAGAAGAGGTGTTGCCAGTTTTTACTGCTTGATAGAGCTTAATTTGTTCAGCTTAGCCCAATGTATAGCACAAACCATCATGTTTTATCAGATACACTATGTTAAAGCCTGGAGATTTTTGTTGTACTGAAGCATGAGAGTTCTCAGGAAATTAAACTGTGCACCAGACAGAAATGGAAGAAACCTGAAGTGTTGGTGGTGCACAGGCCAGTGTAACAGCAAAGGAGAGGGTACCTCTGCCGGGCAGCACGCTCCCTCCCTCTGCGCCCGCTTTCCAGGTGAGTAAGGGGCAGTCCAGTGTCTTCCTGCCCTAAAAGTGCTTTTGAATTCTGGACCAGGTTCCACCTTGAAATGGATGGCCATGCACAGCACCTACAGAGAGCACATGGCTCTCTGGCCATCCCCACTGTAGCCTCTGTCTTCAAGAAGCCCTCAGAGGCCACATCAAACTGATTCTTGATCTACATGTGGCTCATGAGCAATGGATATGTCACCTCCAGCCTGATAAATCTCTCCAGCTGTGGTAGATACATAGCTTGCCCCAAGACCTTGCTTGAATTCTCCCAAAAAAGAGAACTCCCTCCATCCGTGTGCACCCAGCACTCTCTCTTGTGTCTCTGTGGCCTTGGACATTTCTGTGACATTGGTTGTGCTGCACGCTGGCTGGCTGCCCTATGTGCCATCCAGGTCCCTGCACCGCGTGGAGATTCAGAGAGGTCTGTGTCTTTGTGAGTAAGGTGAACTTCATTCTCAGGTATGAGTATTTTCCTCACAAAAAAGGATATGGAGGCAGGAGTTTAATCTCTTTGTATTGAAAAATTAGGACAGGCATAGATGATCTGTTAGGTGCTACCAGAAAGTGAACAAATTAAAATGTAAGAGTCGTGACCGTGACAGACTTTCTAGTCTTAATTCTTGCCTTGAGCCAACATGTGAGCAATAATCATACTCTCCGGTGAGCTGCTCTATGGATGCGAGTAATTGTAATCCCTGATAGACAAAAACATGTATCTCTCATTATAATGAAGCATGGAAGTAAACAAAAATAAAAGGACTAGAACGAAATGTTCAGAATGTCATTTATATGTTCGGTTTTAATCAGTCAACTCAAGTTTTACACAACGAGAAAGTCCACATATGGAAATCTGGCTTTATAAGTGGAGTTTGGGTGAAGAGTAGTCATTAGAGAGATTTGTCTGATAGCTGAAAAGAAAATGGCTATTCAGTTCAAATATAGTAATCAAAGTGAGAAGTTTGCAGAGATACACTGCTTCTAAAGTTAAAATACAATTCTGTGCTCACATTTCTGTGGTAACTACCTCAGTAGCATTAAATAATTCAATATTACATCCCTATTTCATTAAAATGTTGAAGTACTTAGCAAAAAGTAAGTACAAAATTATAAAATTCACGTGACTAAATGTAGTTAGTTACTGTCGACTCCTCTTAGATTCAGTGCAGATCTAGGGAGCAATTCAGTTTATCCTAGAGCAGATGTCTTAAATATACTATAGATATGTGTATTTAATCAAAGGAATCTACCCTAGCAATATAAAAAGTTTAGACTTAGAAATCCGATCTCCATGCATCCATATTTCATTAAAATAAATCTGATACCAAACTTTCTAGGTATTCAGAAAATGTATGAAGCTTACCAAACAAAAGGCTGCAGTGGAAACCTGTGGTGGCCACCCAAATATCAAGACAGGTTTGGAGATCTGTCAGTTCAGTTCAGTCTGATTTTTTTATTTTTGTAGGGAAATTGACTACATGGCTACATAAATTCACATCATTTCCAGTATTTCCATGTTTCCTTACCTGAAAGAACATGGCACTGAATCATGTACGTGGTGGAAATCCTGGTTCCGCTGAAGTCAAAGGGAACATTTCCTTGATTTCAGAAATGCCATGGTTTCACCCAGGGACCAGGATGGTTGTGCCATGTCACCACACATCTGCACAGGAAATTGAAGATAATCCCCCAAACTTCAAAACAAAACCAAACAAAGCCCCCTTGGCTGGCAGATTCCGCATTTCACATTCCCTCAAGGCATCTGTAGGCAACTCTGTCGTAGGGAACAGGGTGTCTTGTGCTTGAAATGTGAACAAAGAAACAAGTACTGGAGTTCAGCGATGACTCACATCTAGCAGCGTATATTCCTGTCACTTTTGAGCGGCAATACTCTGCTTTGCTCCACGGAAACATTTTAAGATGCGGGAGATATTTTATATGGAGGAGCAAAGCACTCTACACATGACTCACAAAGATCTCATCATTATTTTAACCCTTATTCAAATTACTCTTTAGATCAAGACTGTATTAATACTCATAATTAAGCCTTACATAATGCTTTTAATCCAAGTATCTCACAACACTTCTTGAGCATTATCCAATTAAACTAGTCACAATATCTCTGTGATGTAGTCAGAGAATCTGTGTGGCTCGTTTCATCCACCGCCAAGAAGCAATCACCTCTGGGGTCAAGTAAGGCAGCTGTTCAATAATGCATAGTGGCATTGCACCACACCTTGGGAGAGGAAGTGAGAAATAGCATCCCTAATTGGAACTACAGGGGGGTTAAGGGAGAAAAATATAATTATCTGTAATTTCAGATTTAAAGGTGATAACTCATCTTTTCCTCTGGAGATTGTCAAAGGCTCTTTAATGTCCAATTGTTTTTTTAGCTCATGGTACAGGTGTCTCATAAAATACCACAGGTCCTCTGGTACCCTCTGGTCAGAGTCTGAGAGGATGCCTTACTATGCCATGATTTCATGACCTATTTTACTTTCAAATTCTGTATCTACACATATAATTTACTTGCCCAGTGTAAATAGTTAGAGTGATTCTCCGATCAAAACCCGTAAGCAAGTGCCAATATTTAACATTTCTCTCCACAAGGCTTATTTCAAGTGGTATTATCCCCTCTTTACAGAAAGAAACTGAAGCAGTGGGAAAATAAATGATCTTCTTCGGCATATCAAGAAAGCCAGTGATTAAAAGGTCATTGAATCTTATTTTTTAGGCCTATATTAGTTTGCTAAGCTCTCACTCATCCTTCTTCCTGCCTGTTAAAACATCCCTAATGTTCAGTCTGTATGACAAACTCTTTCTGTAATTTTTATATCCTTGATTAAAATACAGCTTGAACACAGAGTCTAAAATACTCTGCCTAATGGGAGACCTTGCACATATCCATTCTCATTTTCTTTTCTCTACTAAAACAAGATTTAAATGAAACAAGCTACTAACCCCACTGATGCAGAAGCTCTCCAACCGTCTTTCGGGCAACTGCTCCCCAAAGCAGGAGCACCCTGTTTGCACCTACTGCTGCTTCAGCCCAGACCCATCCCTGTGGGGAAATCACAGAATCATTAAGGTTGGAAAAGATCTTTAAGATCAAGTCAAACCATCAGCCTGACACCACCATGCCCACTAAACCATGTCCCTAAGTGCCAGGCAGCTCTCCAGCTGCTCCTCCCCAAGCACCAGAAGCAAATGCACCAGGCACGGCCCCTCAGGCTGCTCAAGGCTTCCCAGGCTGAGGTGTGCGGGACACGGGGCATTGGGACTCTGCTAGTTGGGATCAAATGAGTCCACATGCAATTCGCTCTTCTCGAGAAGGGCCAGGAGGAGCAAGCCCATGGAAAGGGGCTTATCTACAAGGTAGTCACTGAAAACAGCTCTCAAGTTTTCACAGGTTCTTGCAGCCAGATCAAGCTGTGGTGATCCCCGGTAACCTCCTCTGTAGCACTGAAAACAGCAGATATCAACCAGGAGTTTTTGCATAAGATAAAAACCTGATCTTAATTTAGATGCTGAGAGACAAACGGTCCAATGTGTCTCTAGGTAAAGTATTGGAATGGAAAATTACACTCGCCACTGAGTATCAGCGATATTACTGAATCTCTGGCTACTAATGTCAATTATAAGAAAACATGTCCCTCGTAGGTATTTATAAACAAGTTTGCTGAGACTGGGGATGAGCCTGAGGAGCCCAGATATTTTTTCCAGGTCCTATAAAAACCAAGAGGGCTGGAGAATTCACCTTTCTCCATCCTGCCCATAGTATAACCATTTTTCACACCTTGGCTTTCATGTTCTTCCCCCCCCGCCAAGTTCCTCTGTGATAGAAAGAAGCAAGAAAATGGAGAAAAATTATAAGGAACATGCTAATGATTCCTGATGATTATTACATTTTGAGAAAGCACAGACACTACTGTAACACCTGGAAGATACAGGCCTTAAAACACATAGAAAGTTATATAAAAACATCTATAAACGCAGTATTTTTACTATCTAGTAATTATATAATCTGCAGTGACTTATACCAGCCTCCATTTTACAAACACTGTGAGAACTGATGTACATTATTATCATCAAGGGAGCAGACAGCCAACATGACCATCCCCAAGATGAAAAAACCTTTACAAGTTGACCCTTCAAGTAGAGCTCCTATGAGGATGAAAATTCCAGTTCTTGGATGATTTCATTTCTCCCAAAATTTTGATGCTTTCAGATATTTTATAAAAGAAACATTCCAGAAATACATAGTCCATCAAATTAACTTTTCCAGTTTTCTGATTATAGAATAATTACAATTTTGAAACAAAGT
>NW_010554279.1:0-30311 GCF_000687285.1 Phaethon lepturus | reverse complement strand
TAGGGAAAAAATATGAAGAAATATTTCAATCTGCAATGTAACAAAAAGTTCCGACATGCTCAATCTATCTCTGTGTTATTTGGGTTAAAATTAACACAGTTTCACATTTCACCAGAGTAGAACATCTGTCAAAGTTTTAATAGCTTTTGTTGTGTTCTTTAAGCAGCTTTACTCACTTTAAATAATAAAAATTAGCCTCTACTTCAGGCAGAATTCTTTAAAAAGGAAGTTAAATTATCTTTCCAATTACACCCAAAAGTATCCACATCACCTTCTCAGCAGATAATAAATTCCAGATGACTGTATTAATCGTGTTCATTATGGTGTGCATCATGAACAGCTGTAGCTTCACAGTCACAGTGGCTGCACTTATATTTTCTTTGTAGAAAAATGCATGCCCTTTATCCTCAAGAGAGAGGAAGAACATCTCTAGAGTCAGCTACTAATAGCTGAAAAATGCTGAGTTCATTCCCTTGCATGCCAGGGAATCATACGTTGTGGTGTGATGAAGTTAACTTCAGGGGGCTAAAAGTTAGAGAAGTCAAGGTTGAGCTCGTCTTAGTGATGAGAGATGTGGGCTCCTAGCTGATTGATCTCACTCCAAATTAGCTACCTAATTACACACTTTCCCAAGTTAGGGAAAATAACTGGAAATTGGAAATTCCTCTTTTTCTCTGCTGACACTAAAGGGAGCCAAAGGTAACTAACTCACTCCTTGATAACTAATTTCGTCTAAATTTTGGTGAGATGATTCTACCTTAAGTGCCTACATTATCTTTAAATACTATTTTTAAACTGCTTATGGATTTTGACAACTATTCCTAAAACCAATGGGAAGTCATCCAGCCTGGGCAAGTGCCAGGGATTACATGCCTAAGGGTAGTGCTCGAGCAGTGACATCAGCATTACTAAGTGTGCAGTGACAGTGTATTATAAACTCATATTTCACGTTTAATTTTTCATACAATAATGTATTTGACTGACGAACTGAATGAATGAATGAATATGGTGTTTGAATATTGGTATAACTGTACTTGGCTGCTGTACATAAAGTGGATGAAACATCAAAGCACAGTAGATAGAATGCAACACGGTGCTGTAAGCAAAGCAGAATGACCAGGTGTCTTGGCTTAGCACTGATTTGTGAAGACTTTGCTATATGCAGAGCACACAAGACCTTTGATCTTATTTACATGAACTTTCACAAGAAATGAAAGTATTATTTAGAGCCAGGTTTAGGTTTTGAATGTGTGTGCTAGTGCAAAAATCTCGCTGAAGCAATCCGTTGTTAGAAATGTTAAACAAAAGTATTGCTGCATGTCATTGCTCTGTTAGGATTTAGAGGCACTTAGGCGGAAAAATGTAGAAAACCAGCTGCACTGGTACAAAGGGACTGAACTCTCCTCTTAAAGATATTGACATATCACGGCTGGCAGAATAGCAGAAATACTTAAATTAAAAGTTAATTTGTGTATCTCCACATTGCAGTCTGTGAAATTCCAAGTTGCCTTCAGTGGGACTGCACAGATGTTACAGAGGACACAGTGAGCCAGTTCTCATAACTTTACAGCATATGTTTTGCTGTAATGCTCAGATCTGCTTGGCTTTACTATCCAAATTCAAAATGCATGAAATGTCAATGATTTCTCTCTAGTTGTAACCATTAACTTAATGGAAAAATTGTATCACTGGTAGAAAGGGAAAAAAACAGGTGTCCTGGTTTCAGCCCAGATAGAGCTGGTTTTCTTCACAGAAGCCAGTGTGAGGCTGTGTTTTGGATTTGGGATGAGAAAATGTTGGTAACGTGCTGATGTTTTGGGTTGTTGCTGAGCAGTCAAGGACAGTCCAGCTTCTCGTGCTGGCCGGGCAGCGAGAGGGCTGGGGGTGCATGGGGAGCTGGGAGGGGACACAGCCGGGACAGCTGACCCAGGCTGGCCAAAGAGATATTCCCTACCATACGACGTCATGCCCAGTACATAAACTGGAGTTGGCCGGGGGGCGGAAATCGCTGCTCGGGGACGGGCTGTCGATCACCAGGTGGTGAGCAATTGCTGTATTGGGCATCACTTGTTCTTGTACATTCCAGTGTTGGTATTATCATTGTTGTTATCATTGTTGTTTCCTTCTTTCTTGCTGTCCTATTAAATGTTTTTATCTCAACCGATGAGTTTTCTCCCAATTCTCTTCCCCGTCCCACTGGGGGAGGGGGAAGTGAGCGAGTGGCTGCGTGGGGCTTAGTTGCTGGTTGGGGTTAAACCACGAGAACAGATGATGGGAGAATGTAAGCAAGAGAAAAACAATGGAGAGTCTCTGAGAAAAAAGTCCAAGATTGTTATTTGCACGGGAACAATAAAAGGCATCTCGAATGCTAAATGTATATGTGATAAAAGACTTAGGGTCACTAAGAATGTAGCCTACATAAGTGACATGAAAGGAGCAGTGGCCAGTAAGTACACATCAGCATGACAAACTGAAAAGTAATAAATGTAACTAAAAGATTAACAATATATTGCAAAGATCTAATCTGCTGAAATAATAAAATGTTACTGATTTATATTATCATAAGAACATATACTTAATGACTGAGATGTGATTAAGTACCTAAACAGCAGCAAAACAACATATAATCAAACTCACACATTCTTGTTAACAAACAGACACAGAAACTAAGCATTAAGTGAGGCAAGAAAAGAATCAGCAACACCAATGTGTGCACTGAATTCATAAACTTATCTAGAGATACAGGATCTATACCTCTATTGCTCAAAACCTTGTATAATATTTCCCTCTAGTAATATAGACCATAGAAAATCATTGGAGTTCTGCTATTTTGGTCAATCACATCATTTAATCTGGGTTGTGATCAGGCTGTTTAACCATATTAAATTTTTTGCTGCAATTAGAAAAGCTGTTCCAAAGTGTTGTTGCTCTGATGCTTAGAAACCTTCTTTCAGGATAAATTTATTAATGGATGGTTTATACCCGTTTGTTCTTGTGTCAGCTGTGGCTATTAGTTCAAATAGCTTTTCTCTGGTGTATTAACACTCTACATTATAGACATGCAACATTTTCTTAGGCTGTGAAAGCCAAGTTTCTCTCAGAAGACAGAATCACAGAAGGGTTTGGGTGGTGAGGGACTTTTACAGACCATCTAGTCCCATCCCCCTGCAATGAGCAGGGACATCTTCAACTAGATCAGGTTGCTCAGAGACCCATCCAACCCGACCTGGAATGTTTCCAGGGATGGGGCATCTACCACCTCTCTGGGCAACCTGTGCCAGGGTTTCACCACCCTCAGTGGGAAAAATTTCTTCTGTCTGTCTAGTCTGAATCTGCCCTCTTTTGCTTTAAAACCATTAGCCTGACACTAACGGCCCTGGTTAAAAGTCTCTCTACATCTTTCATAGAAGCCCCCTTTAAGTATTGAAAGGCAACAATAAGATCTCCCTGGAGCCTTCTCTTCTCCAGGCTCAACAACCCCAACTCTCTCAACCTTTCTTCATAGAAGAGGTGTTCCATCCCTCTGATTATTTGATAACCTTTCTTCTCCCTAATTTTCTTAAAATTCTTTCTCTGATTTTCAGCATGTTTAATTCTCTTGTGTAACCAGATAAAATTGTACATTACATTCCAGGTAAGCACTTGCTAGAGTACTGTTTAGTACTTCTGTATCCCTGAGGATATGTTTTCTTTTTGTATGGCTGCATCACATCAGTCTATCATAGGATCACTACCAGCTATCTTTTTTTTTTTGTCTATTGTTCCAACAGGTGAGCTAATTTACTGCAGAAACTCTGGAAACTACTTCTTAATCCTTGTCCTTGTGTTTTGTGCTACTGAATATTGTCCAGTTTCTAACTCTGTCGTCAACTCAACATCATCATGGTGCAGAAACCTAGATCCCAGTTATGGTTGTTATTCCATTTTGCTTGTTATTCCTGTACAAGTGGCTATGTAGTAATAATTGAGCCTTATTTATACATGTCCTCCAGCATATACCTGGAAAATTGTAATCCCAGTAACAAGAATTTACTAGAAATCGAGATCTCTCTATTCACCTGTCTTCAGGATCTGTGGCAGTATATCAACGACTGCCTCAGTGAAATCTCTTTTGCAGTACTTCCAGAACACAGCTGACCAAAATCCTTTCTGTTTTCATCCAGCTAACCTTTATTTCACTGGTGATTACTACCACAGTGATTCTCAGCACTACCAGTTTACTCTTATCTTTCCTGGACAGCACATGCCTCTTTTCCACTGTTGATTGTAATTTCATTATGTTTCTTATTGCTGTACAGGAAAGAATCAGATGATTTAAAAAAATCCAGACTGATCAGCAGTATTTTACACATATTTCTAAGAACACAGAAGGATACTGGAAATGAAAGACAACGGGGGATTGTGGTCATAAGGTCTGTTGCACTAAACTGAAAGTAAATCCTATTATGCACAATTGCAAAGCATTACAGAGGGGAAATGACCACATAGAAGGTATAAACCTAAAATGATAGTGCTTCCCTATTTGGTTTGTATAGTTAGCCAGTATGACATACCTTGTTAGCTACCTTTGCCATCTCCTTATCTCTGTTTACAGGGGAATCTGGTTGAATCTCTGTTTACAGTGGTCCATAAGGGTTTTTTTCCCCCTTTTAAACAGAGTAAAAACCTTATGGAGTGAGAAAATTTACAGTGTTAGGCCTATTACAAGCCAGCAGTTAACCTAAGAGCTCCCTCTCTAGGTAGTACTACAGATGTTTTCTGAACCGTATGTGGTGGTTTGTCCCTTAGATTCCTAGTGCTCATTGCCCAAATACTGGGACTCTATCTAGAAAGCCCACTCCCTGCCCTTTCATGCAGATCCTAGTTGCTACCTGTGTATGGACTGTAACTTTGCCTCAGGCCTGGCTTTCAGGCACTGTTCCCTCATGCCCATTTCAGGCATTTCTACCATGAAAAAGCTAAACTGCATTTGATGAGGTTTTCAGACCCCACTCCCTCATCCCTCCCTGGGGGTTTTGATCAGCTGCAGTTCTGCAGTCCATGCCCAAGTACTCAGTAGACAAGTTGGTTATGTCTATACCCGTAAACATACCAGCCCCAAGGTCCGCTCTCTAATCCCCAGGCCAGCTGGCTTTTACTGGCTGTGCCCATACTGTTCATGTTTTCTCAGCCTCCAAAACGGGGTGACCACTTCCAAACTGCCTGTTGTGAATGGACCCTGGCACGGGCCAGCCTGTGCTGGGGAGCTGCTCGGGAGGGTACTGGTTTAATCAGGTCGGAATGTGCCAGGCACTGGCTTAACAATTCATCACTGCATACATTTGATTGCATCAGTTTAAATTATCACTGAAGACAGCCACAATGATGCTTATACTCTCACTATTTAAGTTACATCACCCACGTGCATGTATTTTCCTTTGTGCTCCTTGGGAATTACCTTCTCAGGGATGGATATTAGGAGTTTTATTTGCAAAACCTTTATTTGCAGCTATCAGAAGGTCTGGGAGCTCAAGAACTTCTAAGATTATAGCTCCTGAAGTACAGAGATTTATGCCTGGCAATTAGCGTTTTTGCATCCCCACATGTAACCGGGCACTGGCATACAGGCCACCTGCTTGTGGTGCAGAAGCCTGTGGGCTCTACCCCTTTGTGTAATGGTTTCCAGAGCCCGGAAAAGTTTCCTTGCATTTCAAAAGTCTGTAAAGTAGAACACGGATGGCCTCATTTAAAAGTGTAAAGAGTTAAAGAGTAACTTCTCTACTCTTTAAGTGTCATGACAACTGCACTGCTAGAGGCAGACCTGTACTATTGGAAGTCTTCAGGGTGGAGAAATAGGAAAAGAAATAGGATAAGAGAAGTAACATTAGAGAAACACAAAGCCCCATATTACTCACGGGATGCTTGCTCTGCAAGATGTCCAAAGGAAAGAAGATTGCTAAAGTAATGGCAAGAGGGGGAGGAAGAGGAAAGCTGAGCCTGGAAAACTAATATCAGTAATCCCAGGATCTTCAAAATACTTAGATATATTGTCCAAGTTGTCCTGTTCTTATGCTGAGAGTCAGACCATGGGAATTCAAATAAGGAAATGTTGAAGCAGTCAGAAAGGGCCGTGAGAAAGCAAATTATAGATAAGAAAAGAAGGAAGTTATTTGGAAATACTATTTTGCATGATAATGGACAACAAGCCAAATAACATTCTGGATAAAATCACCTTACACAAATAGGGAAGGTGAAACACAACAGCCCTATAATTGAATACAGTCCGAACAAAGATGACTACTTCTGATAAGTAGTCAGCACACAGGATTGCAAGTTCATAAAAAAAACACAAGAGAAAGCACATCCCAGAGACACCTACACGTGTGATCACTGTTTAACCAATCAAACAGATGAATAAACCAAGTGAAGATTAAGTATATTAAAATTCTTAGCATTCAATTAGCAAAAGAACAGAAAAAAACTTGTTTTCAGGAGAATAGTTTTGTTCCTTTGGAATCAGAATCATGAATTTTACTCCTTTGTAAAAGTATGAAAACAGTCCTTAACTAGCAATACATAACATAGTTCTGCAGGTACTTATTCTGCATTTAAATTAGATGTATGCAGCAGTTAGGAGTTGCTGTCAAAACAGGATAAGCCATCTGGGTAGTGTGCAAATTTGTTTGCTATTTCCTATTTAGTGTATTTGCTTTACTGTTTTTTCAGTTTTCATTCCATATCTCCACAACTCTTGCCTTCTTCAAAATAAAAGGAGGTAGGTTGAGGCAGAGGTACTGTTTACTGGGTGCTTATTACAGGGTGGCTGTGAAACAAACTGCTTAGGGTTTCAGAAACTATGACACAGCTAATCTAGATCAAGGTACAATGTCACATAGTCAAATTAAACTTGTTTCCTGTGGTTTTCAATAGTTACTTCTGGGCTTTCAAATTAGGCTAGACAAGGGATGCAGTTATTGCAAGCCTGTCACATTACAGATAGATATTACTTTAATTGAAGTACCTGTCCACTGAAAGGCACTTTATGCATTAGAATAGTTTCCAGACCTTAACATCCTGAAAGATACCATTTCTTCTCTATAGAAAGGTTGAAAAGATATTATTTCAGTCTAAGATCTTGGTAACAGAGGTTCCAAGAAAATAGTTTTCTATGCAATAAATTGGAGTCTAGCGTAACTTGATGTTGTGAAAGCACAAGATAACATAAAAAATCTGAAGTCAAGTTGTCAACACATTGAAACAAAGGGTTATAGCAAAAGTACTTTTAATTATTTGTCTGCATTTCCCCAGGTTTAAGCAGAGTTATTCTGGGCAACATAGTATTCACAACATTTTTTACACAAATAATAATGTAATTATATAATGATTATAGACTTCTAGACACTTAGAATGGAAAATGTCACAAATACTATGACTACTTGACAGTGTAAAAATGCATTTAATAGCTTCAGAACATTCACTCATGGCCATGGAACAGTTATTAAATCCTCTGCTCTGGTCTTAGGATGGAGAGATATATATCTGTGTGTGTACATACACGCACACACACACATGAATGTGTGAATAAGGAAATGGGATGTTCTCATTTACCTTTTAATCAGTAGTAAACAGTAACACACGAGTCATGTAGACTCTTATAGAAGCCGTTAGTGTTTGAAGAAAACAGTAGGCACTCATCATAAAAAGGTGGTGTAATAGTCATAGAATTATGACATTATGTCCATATTTGAACAGGATAGAATTTCACAGTAATTACGTAAACAAAAGAAAATTAGTATAGAAGTAAAACAGAGTCCTAAGGAGAAAGACATACTGTTGCACTATTTCAGTATTCAATTTTTCAATTGAATTCAATTCAATTAAAAGGCAGAAAGAAAATAAACAGAAAAATATTTAAGCTAAGAATTTCCTACATATTCTTCATTATAAATTCAAATTTTATTTTTTAAAAAAGAAAAAAAATGGATGCCAAAAATATTCCCTTGTACTTAGATTAGGAAGCTGTTAACATCTCAGATATAGTTCTCTTAAGTATTTGACCCTGGTTAAAACTAGAGAAACACAAATTATAAATCATGTCAACTGGCTGGCCAAAATGAGGATGACCTTTAACTCACTTTGAATCAATTCAGTCTAACGAATTAGGATCTCAACCTGCAAATAAATAAACAAGTAACAAAATGTGATGATCCAAGATTATTTGTGCCTTTCCCATAGTCCCAAGGAGCCTTTATGGATGACCCTGCCCAGCTCTCAAGGGTGGTATTTGCGGTAAGTGGAAGCGATTGTTACGAAGCTAGCAGGAGAGAAAGGAAATGCTGTGGAGGAGGAGATAAGGAGAGAGCACCAACAGGGACACAAGGACCCAGAATCCAAAAATAGCACGTTTTTTTTTTCCAGGAATTGATGTAGGTCTCTAGCTACAGAAGAATACTCATAATAATAGTGTAGTATTGAAATGTAAGATCTCCATTAGACACCTAAGAGCAGAAGCCCATGTTCATAACTCAGTGCCTTACAAAGACAATTACAGTGAAATAGAAAAAAAAAAAAAAGCATTTCTGTAAGTCAAAACGACATTCTTAGAATGTCTGGAGATTTTTCCCAAGTTTCTGGATGATCTAAGACTAAGGGAAAGCAGCCTATGGGAGAAGATATAAATCAGTCCCGACCACAGTGCCAGGATAAAAAAATATAGTGACTGTTAAATAACTTGAGGGTTTTCTTCTTTGGGAACACAGTAAAAACTTCTTGCTTAATACTAGCCAGTATTTTTATAAATGACATGTAGAGCTGATTGGGAATTTTTCAAAATTAAAACCCAACCAAACGACAACATCCAAACCCAAAAGCAGAGGCTGAAATATTCTAGATTGTCACTGGGAGAGGAAATATTTAGTTTGGGGCTGTGTTACACAGCACTGAGATGGTTAAGTTTTGTAAGTCGAGTTTATTAGAGTGGAGGCACAAAGACCAGCTCTTCAGGAGTCAGTGCAGCAGCTCAAAATCCAGAGTAAGTTGGCGGAAGACAAAAATAAAGGCTTTGGTTACAGTGAACCTAGTATCTGGAAATGTCAAGTGTTGTTTAGCTTAGAATGACAAAAATGACAAAACGAAACAAAACAAAAGAATGAGATGCTATTAAATTTTACTCCAATGTAAAAAAAATGTCAATATTTCTTTTGTCTGACACAGCACAAATTTTGAAACCCTGGCATTTTCACAGGATGTAAGCATTAATTTGGAGCCAGTTCTGATAAATTCGAATGCTGCATACTATTAAGGGAAGGATATTTGTGCAATGGTGTGAGAAGATAGAGAAGTAAAGCTCTGAGATGCATGTTTTGACCCGGGCCCTAGGGTGGATACCAGAAGACCAAAGAGTTCTTTCAACTCAAAGCTGGATTTTATTAAAATAGAAACCAAAATAATTAACCTTTTGAAGAGGGAAAACTTAGAGTGACTAAATAAGACAGAGCAGAAATAAAATTTTATATAAAAAAATCTCCATCCATCATATACTTAAGGGCAAATTCTTGCTTTCTTCTTGGTTACTCTGATCACAACAGGTTTTGATTTGCAGCCAGCTCCCTCTGATCCCTAAAAAATTTCTCTCTGCTACTGTGGGTGTTGAGTTATGGGGGAGTCAGGCCCCTGCTCCTTTCAGTACTACCTCCATGGGCTTCAGCTTCTGCTTTCTTGCCATGAATCTGTCACCCAGACACTTTTCCCTTCCCTGGGGCTGGTGACCATCTCCCAGCCCTCTGGTGAAAGGCACGTCACGTTACAAGCAATCTGAGAACAAACTGTCCAGCACATGTGCCACAATCTGTTTTTATTTAGTTTTAGAATCTGGTATTTGGACCACGGAGTTATACTGTTTGGCAAGATGATAGCTTTCTGATTTAGTGAGTAGAAAAGTATCACGTATTTGAGTATATGAGAGGAATGTTGTTTCCTCTTTGCAAATCCATTGCCAATATTAATTAGCTTTTTCTCCTTATGATTTTTTTTCTCTCTCTAAGAAACTCTTCTGATAAAGTCTTTCAGAAGTTTAAAGACTTTATGTAAGCTGTGTTCAAAGTATTTAACGGCTTTTACATCAGCATGATGAATTTTGACTTTTTAGTGGGTACCATTTTTATAACAGCAAATTAAGGAAAAAGTTTAAGAGCTGTCACCTCCAAAGGAGAAACAGTTTCAATTTTATTCAAAAAAGCACAAAGAAAATTGCCTGAACCAAGAAAAAAAATGTAGATGTATGCTGATGATCATACTGGCAGCTTGAAGTTGTTGAAGAGCAATGATGAGTGCCAATATTCTGCTCGTGGAAGGAAGCACTGAACAAGAGACTGAAAGACAGAGAGGTCTCCTTGAAGTAGTCACCACATGCTACATCCAGGAAGATGTATTGACTCAATGTGATATATGCTCAGTTCAGGCCACTTAACTACAAATAGTTAATTACAATAAAAGCTGCAATTTTTGCTGAAGAAATTGGTTACACATGTTAAAAATCTTTTCTTGCTATTGTAGCTTGCTTCAGCAATTATCTATAACTGTGTTCAGCACACAAACTAGAGCCAACACCATTATATATAGACATCCTTAGTGAGACGTTGTACATGTACATTTAGATTTACAAAAAAAAAAAAAAAAAGAAGAATGTTTCCATTGCATTATTCACATAAGTAAATTTAAACATTGGAGTGGAAAATATAGTCCCAAATTGGGAACATATTTGTGCAGTCACCAAAATTACTTGGAAAATCAAGTGTTCATTCACGCAGATTTCCATTATAAAGGAAAATGATGGTATTTCTATATAGAAACAAGCTCACTTAAATTTGTCGTCTGATGATGAGATTTGCATATCTAAAAGCAGGAATGTGATAGCTGCGGAACTCGGTCTTCATTAACATCTTGCTCAATGAATGGACAAATCTTTTGTGTTTTCTGAGAATATCTCTGGAGTATCTCAGAGGATGCAGCATTCGTTGGATAATGTAGCAGAATTACTTTTAAATAGATTATGAAAAAAGACGTTAGGTATTAAAATGACCATGAACTGTATCAATTTGGTTGTTTCACTGTTTTGTCATTCAAAAAGAAAATGTTGTGTAGCAAGTCCAAGTAATTAAAAGGTATATAAAATGGACATATGGTGCTAAAACCTCGAGATAAATATAGATAAGAGATCCAGGAAGAAAATATTGAAAAAATAATTGAAAAAGAGCTATCTGTATAGCCATCTGGTTAAAAGCATTAGTCATGTTTAGACTACATCCAGTATTGGCTCCAGCAAACAGCTAACCTATGCTCTAGAGACAAAACGAGGCAAGCATGTTGTAATTGAGTAAAATGGCACACGGGGATAGATTAGAGAAGGTTCCGCTTTTGTTGCACCTAATCCTGTCAAGAGATCCATGATGACAATAACATTTAATAAACAAGTGGCGGTCTTAAGTTTCTAAAAGCCGTGTTCTTTACTGGATTTTTTTCTAGAGGCCTTCCATCACAAAAATCTGTTTTTCTTCAGGAAGTCTTCCGAATAAATGAAATATTTATTCAGAGTAGTACTCTGTTAGAATAAAAAATGAAGGTTGATTTAAATTGTCTTTCTATACATACAGAGAAAATCTACACATTCAAGTGGAAAAGGTTTCATTAATAAAAGAGGGAAATGAAGCCACAGACTTAAAAAACCAACCTGTATAATCAGGTAAAACCTCAAAATCCTTAAATTGCTAGAGAAATTTTATTCTCTCCTTGATTTCCTGTTTTACTAATTTTAAAGCCAGAAGGTTCCCTTTAGGCTTTTCAGCATTATCATATCACCCCGGGCTTTATGTGAGACCCTGATGTGTCTGCGGGTGGTGTCAAAACCAAAATACGTCCACATTCCTGTCTGCTTCTGAGCCTGGACTTGCCACCTGCATCTGACGTTTGCCCAGGCCCGTATGGCACATCTACCCGATGCAGTGTACTGCCGTAGGAAGATCGCCAGGCACCTCTGCATACCAGTGCCAAGCAGAGGTGCTCGTTCAGATCCTGTGACCAGCCACATCAGTGCTTTTTCGGAAGGGCTAATTCATGAGGGTGGAGTGGCCACTACGCTTCTGCTTATAGCCTAAGCTCATGTATCTGTGTAGCAGTGCACTGGGCAACCAAGATGTATTCTTTATTTTCCACAGTCAATGGGGAGAGGTAGGTGCTTCCCAAAGGCAATGCGTGTTAGATGTCTTCATGCTTATCTCCAGATGGGTTGAGTCACCCTCTCAAAAACTACGCTTCAGTCTGGGTCCTCCAGGACCTTTCCAAAGCTTAGGAAAGCTTATTCCATTTGAAATGAAGGGAAATGATGTGCAGAAAATTATTCATTGCTTAGAATGAGTTGGAGTAGAGCTCTTTGTAATAAGATGCTCTGGCAACTCAAAATGTGGGAAAATGGTGATTGGACAGAAACACAGCAGAGACCTACAGAGATGAGCATACTGGGATGACACATTTTGAACAGTTGAATGAGGAATATGGACATTGTTACACCTTGTAAAAATGATGTAGGATTCTGGAGGGAAACTGAAGAAAAAGTGTGATCTAATGTTTTAATTTGTTACTTAACAATTTTATCTTTATTTAATCAGACAACCCATTAAACAGCCTTTGAGACTGTTCAGATTGATGGCTTATAATCATTAATGAAACTTTGTTTAAATGAACAAATATATCAAAATACTTTAATGCCAAATCAACACTAAAGCATAAAGAGTCATTGTTTTATAGGGTGTTTGCTGTGTGCCAGTGTGCTGATAAATAAAGAAAAATGAGAGGCCCATGTAACAACTGAAGCATCCCGAAGAAAATCTCACCTAAATGTCAGTAGTATTTTTCTGCCAAAAAAAATTGCTGTAACTGAAAACATCAGTAGTACTGAGATCGCCCATAGGGATATCTTTCTGAAAGTTCAACTTAACACCGCGTGGCCTCCCCTTCTAATGACTGCACAAATGACTTGCAGAGGGGAAGCTTATCCTCTGAACGCAATAAGTTTCCACAGTGCCTACATTTTTGCTATTGAGAAATTAACAAAAAGCATTACATTTTCAAAAACATTTATGCTTATTAAAATACAATACTAATGTCTGATAAAGATCTTTTTTGTACTTTGTGAATTGGTTATGGTGATAATTATAAACACAATTATATGTTCTCTAAAGCCTCATGACCATAGGGGTCAGTGAGGGTGAGTATGCTAGAAGGGAGATCATGTCTTCTCACCTGTTTAGCAGTCTTTCAAAATGACAGGAAAATATTTTATAGGAGAGGGAAAATTAATTGGCATTATTTATTTACATTTTGAAACTGCCTTTTACAAAATCCCTCACATCGAATGGATAAAGAAATTCAGCAGACTCCAGGTGGGAGACAATTTGTTACTATGGCCTAGAAACTGGCTAAGAGTCAAGAAAAAGGTGACTGCTGAGGTACAGCAAATATATTCTTAAGGTTTGTGCAGTTACATATGTGTGGCAGAATTCTGGGGAGGGTGATAAACAGCAAGACATCAAAATTATATAGGTCAAGGAAACGCAGGCAAAACCAGAAGGACTAACATGGGGAAAAAGGTAATGTAGTGAGGTGGCAATATGAAATTCAGTGCTACAGTAAACCTGGATGCAGTCCTGTATTACTAATCACAGCTCTCTAAGGATCACTGCTCAACAGAAATGAAAATCAGAGAGCAAATGTTAGGCTACGAAAGGCTGGTGTGAAGAATAAAAAGAAAAAGATCATAAGCCCACTTATAAATCAAGATACATCTGCTGTGCCGGGAGTGCTGTCCTCAGGTTGGCCTGTCTCAAAATATAGTCTTTCTAAGGGTGCAGATGGGAGTAATAAGAAAGATTGGGAAAAGACTGAAAAGTATGTGCTAAGAAAGATGAGAACTGGAACTCTACTTTACAGAGACCTCCTAACCTACTTTGTCTTATTAAAGTGAAGACTAGTGGTTAGGAAGATAAAAGGAATTTAATCTTACTAATGAGTGTACTTCTCCCCTTCACACTTCTGACACAGATTTTGCAGGAGGAGAGAAATAAGTTTTTTAAACAAGGAAAACAATGTAAGGCTCTATCAATACTAAATCCAGGCTCGTAAGGAAATCAGAATTGTTTGATACAGAAGGTGACATTTTTCCATCTGAAGTACACTTAATCATGGTCCTTACAGTAGTAAGCACCATGCAGAAGCAGCATCAAGTGTAAAATGCGATGAGTCCCCATTAGGACTTGCTTATGAAGAAGCTGCCTATTTGGGAAATTCCCTGAAGGTGAAGAGGCTGAAGAAACCAGACTTGGACCATGCAGATGTATCATGGCAGGGACCCAGTTGCACTCCACCACTTTTACACAGAACTGATCTTGTATATTTTGGCTAGATCTTGTGTCCCCCATGAACTTCCTAATGTGTGACATACACACTGTTTCCTGCCCCTAGGTCATGTCTCTGCCAGCTTCCCACAGAGAGTGTGACCAGCTGACAAACTCTTGAAGGAATGTACAGGGCCACTTTCCTTTTTAATCTTTCTCCCTAAAACCTGCTGATATCTTCCAATCCACTCTAGTTTATCCGCACACTTGCCCGTTAAAAAAACCCCACCCAGTGTTTATTTCACTCAGCCCCTTCTTGATTGTTCCCTCCCCAGCTAATGCAAAGGTCAGGATGAGGTGAGGTCTTTTTATGCAGATGGTCATTTTCCTCACATGAGGGGGAATCAATCAAATGCAAGAGATCTTGGAGAAGACAGGTGGGGTTAGGGTCCTTACCCTGGATGTCATGAGCTGGAAAGGCATACCTAAGGCTGAAAATCTCTTTGGTTGCTATGGTATCTAACCTATCTTGACATCTAACTCCACAATTTAGGAGGAACAAATCCAGACTTCAGTCCTTATTTTCTGAGGCAAGCATGATATAATTCTTCAGCTTCCTCTAAAAACAAATTCAGCTGCATTTGTGATCATTCTTTGGGATCATTCTAAACTGAAGCTGCTTACCCAAATCGTGTCCATTTTGCACTCATTTTATAGTGCAAGGAAAGTCAAATGAAACACATTCCTTTCCCCAGACAAAATTCCCCAGCCTTCCCTCTCCTCATTTCCACTATTTCTGCTTTAGTTGTCAAATAGTTAAAATAGACTGCCCTTTTCCAGAAGAGCAATTCTCCTTCCCAGCCTGTCCTCAGATTCAGGTTACAAAATTAACTGGGAAGAAGATGGCGTAAATGACGTGGAAAATATAGTAAGTGCATTAATGCTAGAACTAGCTAGAAAACTAGTGACATCTTTATGCTACATCCCTTCTGTGCTTCATTTTCCACTGCCTCATTCTGCTGCTAACCTTTGTCCTGTGCTGCTCAGAAAATGCCCATATTATCTGAGTAAGGCTCTGAGCCTTAATAATTTAGCTTATTGGTTTGAGCTGGCACAAAATGTGGCAGAACTGATGGCAGAAATAAGACCAAAATAGATTTGATGGAATTAATGGAGCATTTATGGGCAGAGGTTGGCTTAACGCATTAAAGATTTTTTTCCTAGCTTGACAGTGAAATGCAGGACTGTATCTACAGGGGATGGAGTTAACAGGGACTGATAAATCAGTGTAATTTATCAGTGATAAATCAGTGTAATTCAGGCATTGGAACAGGCTGCCCAGGGAGGTGGTGGAGTCGCCATCTCTGGAAGTGTTCAAGAAACGTGTGGATGTGGTGCTTCAGGACATGGTTTAGGGGACATGGTGTCACCGGATTAATGGTTGGTCTTGATGATCTTGAAGGTCCTTTCCAACCTAGTGTTTCTGTGATTTCTGTGATTTCTGTAATGCAATAGCTAAAACCACAGCTACATGGGGAAGAGCCTGAAGAGAGCCAGGGCTGTGCAACACTTGGGCAGCACTGCTGGAGGTGTTCTGCTTAGGGAGGGAGATGACATGGGCAGAGGCAAGTGTGCCCATAAGCAGCTGTTTGCTGCAAGCCACTAAAAATGTGCTCTTTGATACCCACCAGAGCACAGGACAGAACAGGACTGAGCTATCCATCCCCTGTCCCTCGGACTGACTGCCTCATAAGTGTGGTGCACGTGGCATTCGCCTTTCTGTGAGCCACAGATGCAAGGGGCCTGGGGACTGGGGTGAGCCTTAGGCTTCTGAAGCTCCCAGGTGGAATCAGTGATCTCTGGCATTATGTGGCCTCATGCAAACATGGGGAAGGCTTCCAGATTGGTCAGATTTTGCTCATGATCAAGGCAGGAGCAAGACATAACTGTTCTCTTTGGGAGAAGGTTTTTTGAGAGGGAGAGGGCTGACTTCCTTTCCGAGGGAAGTTCCAGGTTGTCTTGTGGGAAATCCTAAACACAAGGTTGCCCTGTCTGAGTACAGCTTGACATCCAGGTTGCAAGTTCATCCAAATAAAACCAAAACTTTCCTGTTCCTACATTATTTTATAAGTGAATCTGTCCCACATGCAGATTACCCTGTAGAGAGATTTCCCTCTTACCTTCTTCCCCTGGGTAGCAGAAGCAAGAAATAGTATTTCCAGCTTTAAGGAGCTGCAACACATTTCAATAGTTTCAACTGTGACTCCCTAAGCTGCTGCTCCAGGATGGCCAGTACCCAGCACCCAACCTCTGGGTGACTCTGTGCAGCATTGGAGCAACACCAAAGAGACTCGGGGATGTTTTTCAGTGAACAGTGAAATCCTCCTGCATGTGAGCAGTAAGCTAAGAGAAGAAAGGTGGGCTTTGAAAGAAGGAGTTCTGTAGATCTGTAGATCATAAATCATGCCATCTTTTATTCATCATCACTGTCAAAGTAAAAAGGAAAGAGAATCATATAATAAACTGGCCTTCAGACTGAGAGTGTTTAACAAATTCACCTTGGTAAAACACCCCATCCATGCTGTGGCACAACACATCAGCAGACTGGCTTGGTAGATCTGGCCAGTATGGCAGAACAGAGAGTTTGAAACCCAGAACATCAAGTGCCCTCTGACCTGCTGCTCTTGAGTATCCTCATCTTACTTTCCTCACTAAGCAACAGTTATGCAGGTCTGGCTAAACACCATGGAAACTATTTTCCTGAGGTTTCCCTCAGTGTTTGGAACAGTTTGTTGTACAACATGGTATCTCTAATTGCTGGCAAGCAAAATTACTTTGAGCAACAAAAAAAACCTAAATCAAATTTGAGAGGGTAATTAAAAGAGTCAGAATACTCAAGAGAAAACCTTCCTTTTTATTTTCAGTGGAGACAGAAAGTAGAGAGGAGATTCTCCTATCTATTTTATTTATGAAATAATGTTAGAAATGAGACCTTAAAGGATGCTGATGGGGGGAAAAAAAAAAGCAAAGCATAGTTAAAAAGTAAGGGCTTTTTGTTAGCAGAAACCAAAACTACTACAAAACACAAAACTTCCACTACAGAAAAGCTAGACTGATGGAGTGATTATACCTGGAGAAAGCAATGGTTTAATTGCTTCATTTTTAGAATGAAGGTAGATCTTTCATATTTACCTATTCATGCTGAGAAAATATTGTCCCTCAAAAGCTGCAATTTCATATAGATCAAAACATAGCACAAACATGAGAGGTGTGTAAGGGATCAAGATTCGTTTTGTGAGGAGATGGTAGGTGTGAAGAGATTCTGCTTCTCAAGGAGAATGCAGGTCACCACCTACACAGAAGAAAGATAAGTAGGACTGGGGTGCTAGAAAAAAACTGGTAGCAGCGATTCTCCCATTTTATTCCTTTCCCTTTCCACAAGACCCTGTATTTACATTCCACATCTGATGTTAAAAGTCTGCCCAGCAGATGTGGCAAACTACTGCTGATGTAAACATCTTCCAGTGGAGTCAAGGAACACCAAAGATGGACACAAGCACTTATAGAACAAGAGGATAGATCAGAAAACAAAACCATCGCTTTCCACACACACATCCCTCCACCCCCTGAAATCAGAAGAATTACAGGACCTGTGTCTGGGACAGAACACCTTTCTTTTGCTGGCTGAGCCTTTTGGCTATTCGAGTAAGTTGCACTGGTGGATAATGCTTCCCAATTTGAGTGTCCCTCTGTTCCTTATGAAGAGAGTCCAGAGGGTAACAAAAGAGAATTTCCCCAGTCAAGTCTATGACAAGGTCCTTTATGATTCATTGCACTGTGCTTCAGCACAGGTCACAGCTGTGATGTCACAGGCTGAGTCTGTACCAGCAAAACCCAGGAAGATTAATTTTACTGCATAAGAAACTCAAGAGCCTGTGTGATTCATCATCAATCACTATTGGTTCCTGTTTATACCAGAACTTTAAAGAAATTTTGCAACGAACAAGATACGATGCAAGATGAGTTCCTGGCCCCTGACAGTGAAATAAAGGATTTTGAGAAAGTTAAAAGACTTCAAAGGAAGAGGTTGAACCTCTGAGAAACCACTTTAAAAGTGACTTACATAGCTGTCCCCAATTTGGCTGGAGAAGTGTTTTTGGCAGAAAGGTAGGACATGTTCAGGGAAAAAAAATGGTCTTAAGAATATGGCAATGACAACTGTATTTGCTAGCCAACAATTTCAAGCATATTTTGATGCTAAAATTATTGAAAGCTGCCTAAATCAAGGCATTCTGAGGATCAAAAATGCCCATGGAAACATCGTTTATTGTGAATTGGTATGTTTATGGTTTAGTGGGCTTGGTGGTGTCGAGTTGATGGTTGGACTTGATGATCTTAAAGGTTTTTTCAACCTTAATGATTCTGTGATTCTGTGACTACTCAATGCCCGTGGAAATTAGGATACTTTTTCAGCAACTGAATACCTAAATATAGATTTACGCACACATGCTTGGAAAAGTCACCAGTCTACATTTATGCAGAACCTTTCTGCCACTCTTAGTGATGGGAGGTAGTAGCTGAATACATGAGTGATCTTATTAAATACATTTTGCTTTCAATATGAGTTATAATCAGGATCAGGTCCAAAGAGATTACAAAAGCAATATCAATATCAACAAATATTTATTAAAGCAGAAGAGCATGCAGAGGAGCTTCCAAAGCTTGTTGTATATTTGTAAACTGACATGCAAGGCAAATGGAAATAAATCTAATCCAAGCCCAAAGGCAAAACTTGCTTTTTTATTGATACGACAAAAGCAATGACTAACAAGCTGCTACTCTGGTCTTGCATTTCTAGAACATATATTTCTGAAAGCTTGGCATCACTGAATTGCTCATAGAACACTGAAGAACAGAATGTGCCAAGCAATGGTTGGAGTGGCTTTGTTTTCTGTTCTTTTCTTTTCTGTATTGCTTTCTGTTTTACTTTTCTGTATTACATTCTGATGAAATAAGCCTACACTAATGGCTCTGCTATCTCCTAATCTGACATGTTTTACCAGGCAACCATTATATGCAACAGCACCTAGCTTGCCCCCTCTAAAAGTAACCCAAACCACCCAAATCCTTCCACTCTATGCACTAATGAAAGTGACATCTTTCTACTGCTAAATGCTTACTCAGGTATTTTCCGTAAAAAATTTCAGAGTGACAAAATGCTGGTTATCCTTTCCTGCACATGTGGCTTTTCAGTTCACAAAGTGATTAGTTAACACATATTTTCATTCAATTATATACTTCAAATGGGCTATATTTGGAAACTAAAGTCAATTATTTAGAGGCTAGTAACAAGGTCAACATTGTACCATGACTCAAAAATGTATGAGATCTTGATGACTATACCAAAAAAATTCATCACAAGCCAAATACACTTTGTATCTTCAATGTTATACAACTCTGAAACAGTAAATAAGAACCATAGAATGATAGAATGGTTTGGGTTGGAAGGGACCTTTAAAGGCCATCTAGTCCAATGCCCCTGCAATGAGCAGGGACATCTTCAACTAGATCAGGTTGCTCAGAGCCCCGTCCAACCTGACCTGGAATGTTGCCAGGGATAGAACATCTACTGCCTCTCTGAGCAACCTGTGCCAGGATTTCACCACCCTAATTTATTCCTTAGATCTAGTCTAAATCTACCCTCTTTTACTTTAAAACCATTACCCCTTGTTCTATTGCAACAGGCCCTGAAAAAATGTCTGTCTCCACCTTTCTTATAAGCCCGCTTTAAGTACTGAAAAGCCACAATAAGGTCTTCCTGCAGCCTTCTCTTCTCCAAGCTGAACAACCCCATCTCTCTCAGCCTGTTCTCACAGGAGAGGTGTTCCATCCCTCGGAACATTTTTGTGGCCTCCTCTGGACCCTCGCCAACAGGTCCATGTCTTTCCTGTGCTGAGGGCTCCAGAGCTGGACGCAGGACTCCAGATGGGGTCTCACCAGAGCAGACTAGAGGAGCAGAATCCCCTCCCTCAACCTGCTGTCCACAATTCTTTGGATGCAGCCCAGGATGTGGCTGGCCTTCTGGGCTGCAAGCACACATTGCCGGCTCGTGTCCAGCTTTTCATCCACCAGTACCCCCAAGTCCTTCTTGGCAGGGCTCTCGATCCCTTCATCCCGCAGCCTGGATGCGGGATGCCCCAACCCAGGTGTAGGACCCTGCACTTGGCCTTGTTGAACGTCCTGAGGTTCATACATGCCCATTCCTTGAGCTTGTCCTGGTCCCTCTGGATGGCATCCCATCCCTCAGGCATGTCAACCACACCACTCAGCTTGGTGCCATCTGCAAACTTGCTGAGGGTGCACTCGATCCCACTGTCTATGTCATTTATGAAGATATTAAAGGGTACTTGTCCCAATACAGACGCCTAAGGGACACCGCTCGTCACTGAACTCTATCCGGGTATTGAGCCATTGACCACTACCGTCTGGATGCAATCAATTCCTCATCCACTGAATAGTCCACCCATCAAATCCATATCTCTCCAGTTTAGAGGGAAGCGTGTTGTGGACAACTGTGTCAAAGGCCTTACACAAGTCCAGATAGACGACATTAGTAGCTCTTTGTCCACTGATGTGGTCACTCCATCACAGAAGGCCCCTAGGTTGGTCAGGCAGGACTTGCCCTTGGTGAAGCCATGCTGGCTCTCTCAAATCACTTCCCTGGTACTCCATGTACCTTAGCAGAGCTTGTCTATGTCTCAATGCTTGATCAGTCACTCCTCTTCAGTTTCCCCCTGATTAATGCCTGAAAGGGTCAGTGGAATTTTACAAAGCCAGAGACGTTCAAAGCAACAAACGTCCAGCAGCAGCAGCAGCTAGGGCATGAAAATGCACTCCAGGGCAAGGAATAGTAGTGCAATAAGCAGAGTACTTACACAAGCTTAGCAAAAATCTTCAAGAGAGCTAGCAATGATACTTCAGAGGCAGGTGAACATGTTAGTGGAATGGCAAGAAGGAGATCAATGAACGGCATTGTATACTTGGAAGCCAATCTGCTTTACAGTATGTTTAAACTCTAAGGTAAATTAACCAACAAAGAACAAAACATTTGTTCTCTGAAGAAATTACACAAAAAGACAAGAGGAATCACTAAGCACTCAAACCTGCCATTTTTAACTGGTCAGCATAGCTTCATTTTTTTCCTCATTATCACCTCTGTTAAGTGGAAGGGCTTCTCACATGGGCAGAGACATGAGCAAAATGGGACGTTCACAGGCTGGACTCAGCTTGTGGGGTAAAAGGATGCTTTGAAAAGCAGAGCTCTGCTGTGACTCTGGAGTACCCTGAAAGATTACAGCCAGCTAGAAGGGAAAAAATAGTTTTGACTGGAACAACCTGGCATCTGGAAAAACATTGCATCCACTGTGTAGCCCAGGAAGTGGAAAAAAATTAACAGTGAGAAAAGATTTATTTCTGTAAAATAAAAAACCCCCTAAATATATATTTAAAATGAGTAATTTTTCAACACCAGGAACCATATCCCCTAAGTTAAGATTTGTAGCCACTGAACTCAGTGACAGCTCCCGATTCTGTTTAAATGACTAAATAAGCACATGAAGGGCTTTCCTGCTCTGATTTTCTATGACTCCACGATAATATTAGCAGTGCCTAGCAAGGCCAGTTCTAAGCATTTTGAAGTTGGTTAGGCTTTCTATCAGCTTAAAATGTCTTCAATCAAGCCCTTTTGTCCTGAATTTTGAGATAATAAGTCATTGAATTTATAGAATCATGAAGACAACAACAGGGAGATAATGTTCCTGATGGGTTTTATCCATGGTAATACCTTCCTAAAAATTTGAATTAATGTATGCCAATTGTTACTAATACAATCTCTTATAAAATAGATTTAATTTAATTATTTAATTTGTTAACAGGAATACATTTGTAAGATCTAATTGAACAATGATAGAATTGTTCACAGTAACATTCTAATCTATGATAAGACCAAGAAACTTAGTTTTTAAGTGTACTTGTGGCGGAACTGGAGTCATAGAGTTATATGAACCAGAGGCATAAAATCTCATATGGCGTTATCCATTAAATTTGTTCATGGTAACACATAGAAAAACAAGGCATTTAAAGTACTATCACAGATTATGTCAGACCACACTAGCAGTTATCATACTGCAATTTAAGAAGTATAGCTGAGACAAGAGCTGGGCAATGAAGACAGTGTTGCATCAGCTTGAACTAAACTTTCTTAGCCTATTACATGTGTGTTTACAGTGAGCACAGGAAGCACAATTTGATGTCAGTCCCATATAGCTAAATACCAAACTATATTCCAGCTATATTCAAGATCAAATAGTGCCCTGATTAGTAAAGGTATGACACAGGCAGTTCTAGAAGGCAGCACAATGTATATAGTTTCTTGTACCACAGTCTGGATTTCCCCTGAGAGGGGAGGCGTATACATATTATTTCTATGATGGAAAAACTCATATCCTTCATCAGACAATTTGATATACTGCCTTTGAGAACAGTAACAAATTTACAGTTTGAAGAAATTAAGTGCATGATATGTAAGAGTGCATGCATGTGCCCATACACACACAAAACGTGTCACTGATACATCTTTGCTGATCTAATGTCTACCCAACTATCAGATTGAGGATCATCGGCATTGTTGCAAGAGTATACATTCATTGGCTTAGTAAATCCACCATCTAATTGTAACAGTTTATCTAATTTGTAAATTTATAATATTATTTAGATGAACTCAAATACTATATTTTATATATGACATGACAAAATTGTAAGGTTTGGCTTACTGAAATGTAATACTACTTCATGTCTGTCCAAGGTATTAAAAAAGGAATGTATTTGAGAATCTTTGGATTTTTTGCAAAGTCTCATCTCTCCCTGACACTACAGACCTATGGCTGGGATGTTACTTTCAGATATTGAAGGGGAAGAGCAATCTGTTTTTGTCAGGCTTTGCATTACTTTTTCTTCTGTGACATCTCTTTTTTTTTTTTTCTTGTTGGCTCCTTGGGGCTTTTTCTAATGCCAAGTTTCTTCAGAGGGCTGTATATTTAACCATTATAAAATGCCTTTATAGATACGTGGCAACCTGGGATCGTTCTTTCCTTCTCATGTATTATCACCAGTGCTGGTCAAATTCAATTTTTGGGTACATCTCAGCCATCCTTTCTTATTATGCCTCAGTAGCTGCATCTGATGCAATCGACTCTTCTGTTCGTGGTAATAAAGAGAAGAATTCAGTTCTCTCGTCTGAATTGACTCTGAATATTGCTCAAGAAACTGCCATGTATATAGATGCTATAGCAACTCAGTTTTCCTTCTTTCTGTCCTTCATTAATGCTGAAACACAGGGCCGATTTTTGCCTCCATAAAACTCTTCCAAAGCATTAGATGCAGTCTGAGTCTCAAGACCTCTGCACATAACACTCTGATAAATAGGTGTTAATAGTTTCCAGTCAACTTTCAGTGTTTACAGCAAATAGTGTAAATTGTAAAAAGCATATAAATAGAATCCTGTAAATCACTGTGAAAGCTATAGAAGACTGCGGATAATTTTAAAATAAAAGCTATTATACAGTAAACCTGCTGATATTCCTCACACAGAATCTCTACTTTGTTGCTGTGATGCATGTTCAAATGCAAAAGTTCAGCATTTATGCCTCTGTATCTAGGACATGTACGTAAACACATTCTTCTCTTGTCTTCTTCCAAATAAAATATCTCAGTATTTATAACCCTATATAATACATAATGTGTGATCATTTTGCATTTTTTTGTCACTGTAAATCCAGTCTTTTTTATGAAGATTTTGCTTTCTAGTGAAATACACAACTGGAGCGTGTTAAAACAAAGGCATAGTTTAACTATGCGCAGCTACTCCGCAAAGACAAGGCAGATGCTGAGGAGAGACGACGCCAGCTCGGACGCAAAAGCCACGCAGGAGCGTCAATACGTGTGACCCTTGCTAACAAGTCTACATAGATTTGGAGACTGCTGTCTCAAATGTTCTTTGTGTTAGGCTCTATTTTGATGTGGGCATACTCTAAGAAACTTGTTTGTAATTCACTAAAAGACAAAATAGCTCAAATAAGCAGAGGCCCCCATAAGGGACAAAAGAATTAAAAGTCCTCAGATCCATCACAGGTTTTGTACTTTCAGTACATAAGCCATCAACTAGCCCCAACAGACTGATAGGCTGGTATTTGCTAGTTGCCCTGTATTCTTCTGGAAGCAGAAATACTAAGAGAGGATGCAAAAATGTGCACTTACTTCTGAAATACCACAGATCATTTTGCCCTGGAGCAATCCCATTGGTTTTGCTAGCAGGGAATTTCGTTCCCCAGATAATTCTCCCAGAGTTTCTCTAGAAGAGACAACACTAAACATACCTGCCTGCTTTCTGGACATGAAGGAATCTCTGGCACTGACATATAAAGTGGCATCTATAAACAGAAAGCCACATCCTCCTCGCTTACAGGCCCTCACTCCTTCTGTGAGGGCACATAGATTGATAAAGTTTATTTTATTAATTATAATTGCTCAAAAATAGATGTATGACAAACTTCTTAATCTGTGAAAACAACAATATGTCAGGAAAGGAAGGAAACAAATAATAAATAAACAAATAATAAAGACAGCGAGGGCAATGAACAGGACATAAGAAGCAGCCAGGTTCAGTGTTTCTAAAAGATCAGACTGTAAATTGAGAAAAAAGAAAGAATCCAATTAGTGGATCAAAGAACAAAAAGTCTAGAAATAAATTACATAGGTGACAAAGAAGTAAAAAATGGCAGTGGTGTTAATCACGTGCAGCTATGCGAGATTGTATGAACCTGAGTGAGCAAAAATGATTAGTGAAGTGGAACAATCTGGGAAGTCCTGTGGGACCCATGGGAAGAACCTGGGGCACGTAACATACAAACGAACAGGTTTTGCTGTTGTCTTAGTATCTTTTATTGCACAGGTGCTGGTTACAAATGAAAACATTTGGCTTGTCCATATCAAATTGATTAGAAGTTCTTTACCGATCTTTTCCTCTCTAACCTCAAACTACTTAACCTCGTACTTAAAAATTAACTACTGCCACATCCCAACTTCCTCCTCCTAGCAAGGTCCAAGTTAGAGCAACTCATGCACGATGTTTGGCTTTGGCGTTGTGAGTTCAAAAAATTGTAAGCAGAAATGGGACAAATATCACAATGGGATAAAAATCACCATCGTAAGAGGGGCAAAATTTCAGGAGACCAGAGATCTGGCACTGGCTGTGGCTTCTGTTCTGAAACACAGTCAGATATGCAGATGGAACCTATATGTTGTCCGCTATGTTAATAGCAGCCATCAATCATTTGCAGAGCTGTCACACCGTTAACTGCAGGGAGCATTCCACAAAGCAGCATATCAAGAGCCGTTACAAATGCAGATGAAGTTTAGGACAAACACACAGCTATGAAATTTCTTTTCACTTTCAGGCTGGGGTAACTAAATACAATATTTCTAAACAGGCCTAGTTTGCCTAACAAACATTTAATTTCAAACCAATGTTTCTAATTTCAAAACATTTCATTAACTGAAAGTTGTCTCCTCGAGTCTGTATTTTCCTCATTCCATTGGCCTTGTGAAACTATTTATGGCTTTCATTAGTCTAAAATTGAATTAAGTCCTAACATCAAATCATGCTTTGGAGCACACAGATGGATCACATCAGGGCTCCTCACTTTGGAATGAAAGCTTTGCAGTGAACAGAAGTAACATCTAACTGTTCATTGTCAACATTATTAGCTGCATACCTGCACAGCTAGTTGAGGAATCTCAATCTTCAGGACTTTTCTGAAGATACCCTGGTGTTCTGCTTTTCTTCCCATGTGGGCTAGTTTCCCTCTAACTGTTCATGCACCAGCCTTGGACCTTGTAAGAATAAAAAACACCAAACCAAACCAAACCAAAAAACAAACCAACCAACTAACCAACTTCTCCCTTGCCAGTTTATTCTATTTTTTCAATGTAATTTGAGCTTTCGGCAGATATGGAGAAGATGACTCTGTACAATTCACCAGCTACAGGCAGTGGTAAGGAACAAGACACACAGTTTTAGAAGAAGACACAAGTGAAGAAAACAGCAGTGAGAAAACTCCATGCAGCTGTTTTAGAGTTATTCCTAAACATATTAAATGGACCAGGCTTGTCTCAAGCCAGTTCAGCAAATTTAACAGGGCAAAGATTGGAGAATGCTTCTCCAAGCCTGGAGATTTGAAGGCCTCACGTGAGCTGTCAGTGTACTAGAAAACAACCTCAACACAAGGAACGTTGCGGAGTATGGATGAGGTGACTCTGCCTGGTGCACTTCTCAGAGGGCCCAGAGAGGCCATGGGATGAGTCCTCTGCCCCCAGGTGCTGATGGCTTCATCAAGGAGCAGGGCCAGAACAGCACCCTGCAGAGCAGTTTGGGAAGGTGTTCAACACTGTCATTCTGAGAGATGGTGAAAACATACGTGCTTTCCTGACTGTGCAAAAGGGCAACTTTTGTGAGAAGATCAGCTTTCCCTGCAGCGTGGTGGAGAATTATTCCTATGCTCTTTCTTACTGCTCTACTTGAGGGGGCAGGGGGAAGAACTGACAGTCTGTGAGAAAAAGTAAAATAAAAAAACCCCATGCAGAAATGCACCTACCTGAGGCTTCTTCATTTTTTCAGTGGGTCTTGCCTCATGGCTTGTGCTGTTTGCCTTGGCTCAGAAAGCACATTGCTCTGTGATTGCTCTCTCCAGGATGTCTGTGTCCTTCTCATACCCCTTCTCATAAGGATATCACAGGGCTGATGTCTTTCCTCCTTCTCCAAGGTCTTCAGGGTGCTCCCTGTCCTTCACAACCCAGCTATGTAGCCTTGTCCAATCTGGCATTCAGTCCCAAACAATATCACCAAATGTGGATAGACCCTCAGGTCCTCTGAAGGCTTCCTATGGCTGTGGTAAAGCTGCCTTAATTCTTCCCTGTATCTCCGTTCGATGTTTTCACCCAGAGGCAATTCTGATGGTGGACTTTCTGAGAAAGACAGGCAGGTAGTGGATACCCAGGAAACATTTCCCAAACAAGGCAACCACTTAATACTGTAGAAAGATGCTCCCAGTTTTGCATTTGTATTCTCACAGAGCTGGGGGAGGAATATCTTGGAACAGGCCAGGAATGGAAATAGTCAGAGGAACAAAAGAGATGCCCTCCTTGGACAGACCAGTGGTCTGTCCCTATTTCTGTTTCTGACAGTGGCAACAGGAAAGGTTGTCTTAAGAAGAGCATGAGATCCTGACCCCTTTCTGCAGTCCATTCCTTGTGTATGTTCAGGGGCACGTTCACATACTCCTAATCCAAGTAACAGACAGTCTTGAGGTCACTGTTACCTCAAGAGAATGAAAATCAAAATTGTGAGCAAAGTGCCATGGCACAGCTGTGGGCACAGGGGCCTGGTGGCATTCCCAACATCTCTGACCTCAGAGCTGTACCATAAATTCCCACCTGACACCATGACAGTGACACGTCCTGCGTTACTCCCAACCCCTTCTCAATAAATGCTTCTTCTAAATGAGCATAACCGATACTGCAGAGGTGGAAAATATGGTGTAAAGGAGCTGTTGCCTCGTTTCCAACCATACAACCCCAGCAGATGCCCTGAGACACGCATTGTGGGCAGGCACACGTGTCCCCCCCGCACCTTTGGCTGCAGACCTGTCCCAGGGAGCTGGAGAGACCAGGTGCCCACTACTCATCCTTCGGCTGTGCACAGCAGACATCTGCTTCTGCCTCCGTTTGCAGGATTACATGGCGTTTGTAAGCCACGGTTGGTCAGCCGTCGGTGTGGCAAAATAAATAAGGCTGTATAACAGTATGGACACATTCCAGTGGTTTCCTAGTGCAGCTAACTGGGAGAGCAGTGAGTGAAGAAGGAAACACATTTCTCCAGACACAGCCATGATGGACCCATGCTATGCATGCTGTCCAAGCTCCTCTCGTCTGTCAAGTCACCTGCATGTCTCTCAAGTAGGCCACCACTCACGGATGTAGCTAACTAGTTACCCTAGCTGAGCTGGAGAATGCTCAATGGATGTGAATTTGGTTCAGGCTAAAAAGGGCCACGAATCTCTACTACAACAAAGACACTGTTTTTTTCCTAGCCAGAAATAAGGCTGATGCTACCTGCATCCAGGAACTGCAGACACATCTACGAGGAATCGCTGCTGAGGAGCTAGCTGTGGCTTTCCAGTACTTCAGGTTTGCTCTATGCTCGTTTGCGTGACTTAAAGCTCTCGCAACCTGCTCAGCTTCCCCATTCCTGGGGAGGGCAAATACACAGACTGCAATAACCCAGGAGTTTCCTTCTCGTCTCCTGCATGGCAATCGCCTCTCTGTTGGTATTGAATACATTTGGCATGCACTGGGTGTTTTCAGACCAAGGGACTGAAAGCCGTATCATGTTGCTGAGCTTTTGGTACTTTCAAAATGGTGTAAAGGAGCAAGGCTGCAGAAGGTAACTTTGGCTGCTGTTACTTATAAATACCTTTATACCATGCCCTTGTAAAGCTGACTCCAGCACATTGACTTTTTAGATGGAAATAAGAATGTTTCCTTCCCAAAGGACAACCACAGACTTCTGGTTTAATACAGAATTTCTTGTCCTTATTGTTCATCTGAAAAAAGGATCAAAATTTCCTTTATCAGGCAACTGCCTTTTATCATGTCTGTTTTACTCTATGCCATAACAAATGTGCAACCCTTAAGGCTTACGACAACAGCTGTGTGTACAACTACCTCTGTTGGTTAAGAGACTGACCTGTGTTCTATTAATATTTATAGATTTAAATTTTTAATACACAACAATTCTGCATTATTGAATAGGTGACTTCCTGCATTTTAATGGTTATGGAGTAGGAGTGGGCTCTTTGTAGTTAACATTACAATAAATTTTTCATGATTAAATAAAAAGTTGCCACCTCTAACCTCCTCAAACAAAATCCCCTCAGACAACAGCTTGGTGCAATGGTGAAGAATTCTCTCAGGAGATATATGATGTTATATTTGTGGCAAATTTGCTTAGGGGATTTAGATTTATGGTACATAAGGATTTTCCATAGCTGGAAATGTTTAATAAGTCTCTTTTTGAAGTTGCTGAGTTATTCAAACATCAGTTTGGGATTCCTTATTCAGTTTTGGAGACAACTGGATTCTTACTTGCAAAATTGATCTTCATGTTTTAGAAGGTGCATATTGACAAAGTAAGAGATTCAGAATGTTCACTTGACTTGCATCTTGGACTAGGACTGGGATGTAGATTCAGGCTTCCATTCACTTATTTTGAAATTGAGACCTTTGCTAAAGTCTTTAATAATAGCTGCATTGTAAAGAACTTCTGTTTGGGAGGACAATGTGGAATTTCAAGACCTCTTAGGTGTTACATAAAAATATGAACCATTTCACGTGAGGTCTTAGGAAAAAACCTGTGCATTTAATCCCTACAGTCACTGACATTTTTCTTCTTCTCGATCAACTGAATGTTGTCAAGGTCTGGTTTGTGAGTTTGTGTGGTAATAGCACCTTCAGCAGCGACAGAACACATGAACAGTGAAGAAGAGTTTCTCTGAAATAGCAAACCTGGCACTGTTTCATCTTCGGGTGGGTCAGGATCTTCACAGTGTCACTCAAGTGGGCTGTTACTGCATTAAGAAGTACTTTGCTCTTCAAATAACAGAGTGAATCCAATGAATTTTCATTTAGGAAGAAAGGGGTACTCCATGTGAATACAAGAATCACAGTCTATTCTAGTATCATCTAGTATAATTTTCTCAGATTGGCTTTTAATGTAAAATTTGTACCACTTAAGACTTAGTTGTGTCACAGAATCACAGAATCACAGAAACA
>NW_010554278.1:1590-6705 GCF_000687285.1 Phaethon lepturus | reverse complement strand
AGCTCGCGGGCCCGCCCAGGGCGGGCAGCCGGAGGGGACAGATTCCTCGTCTCCCTTCCCCATGCTGCCTCACCCCTGGGAAGAGGGAACCACCCCCCAGCGTCATTAGCTGCAACACGGCCTCTACGAAGACGAGGAAGTCCCCATGTCAGATCTGGCAGTATTTAGGCGATTCAGAGCGGCACATGCAGCCCCCCATGCCAGCAAAAGCTGGAATTTTAAAGCAATTAAAAACTAGGGTGAAAAATGGTCATCCATGGAAGAGTCAGAAGGTTCCCACATAAATCTATGTGTGAATACAAGAAAGCCTTAATAATCACAAAAGCCCGTTGTTAGTGCTCCTCTGCAATGAGGGCATGGCTTTCACACTGCTATTCAGCTCCCTTTGCTTACAGTACAGGGAATCCTTTTCCAACATTTAGGAGCAGCTGAAGGCTAATCAAGATCTCATAAGTTACCAGGCCTCTTATTGTTATTGAATTTCCCTCCATTTCTTATCTTGAACAGCTATTACGATTCCAGGTATTCAAGTGAACGTCATGCAGAAAAGATAAGCTAATAATCCATTGATATAGGACCCCTCGTAGTTAGATTTCATCATATCCAGCTCCCTGTTTATGTTATTAACCATGGTAGAAAAAAAGGGGGTTAAATTACCCTGTATTTCCTTCTCAGATAGTGTACAGAATAGAAATTACTCAGCAGATGTCATCTAGCCCTCTTCAGCTACAGAGAGGAGATTTGTCAGGGTAATTTTGCCTGCTTTCCTCATTATGCCAGTTTTGGGGGGGTTCACCCCAAAATGCCTCCATTAACACATCCATTGTACCTCTTTGAAAGGAGAGATGAAATGACTCGTATCTGTTTGAGCTTTGAGACGAAAAATTCGTTTTAGAGACAAGGTCCTCTAGACCTCAAGGGAGGAATCTCATTCCTCCACCCTCATCTCCAATATTAAATTCTTACTACTAATAAAGGAATTAGATGTGCAAATCAATGTTCTTCAGTACCTATGCTGCAAAAATTACACAACCTGCTAAATCTATGCCAGCTGATAACAAGCGTTTCCTTTCACATTCAGAACTTCTCAGAAGATACAGGGCTTTGCCACACAACCATTATTTGATTTCCAGTAAACCAGACAAAATAACTGTTTGGGGATACATCCACATTAATTAAGCCCTATCTTGATTTGAACCTTCCCTTAAACGTCAGTATCTTTTCAAACAGCACAAGAAATACTCAAAGTCCATGTGGGTCATTTATAATCACAAATATAGAAAAGCAGTTTTAAAATGGCATACCAAGAATTTACCAAAAAGTGTGGAGGAAACAAAGTTTCTTCAAACTGGGCAAAACCCACACAGGAGTGATAAGCCAATCTAGCAGCTTGGTGGGGAGATCCCTCGTCCTCCATCCCGTCACTCCTGCCTCCTTGCTGGGATATGGGGCTCTACCTCCTCCTCCTCCCTTGCACCAGCTCCGAAACTCGCCAGACTCCTTACTGACCCGCTTCATCTCTACCCCAGCAAAAACCACCACGTTTCCCTTTCTGCCCGGTTAATAAATTGCATCAACCCCCAGGCAGATGTGACGAGTGGCAGAGCTGGCTGGGTGCGAGTGGACCTTTTGGTGGCAGTGGACCACGCAGCCACCCCCAGCCAACATGGTGCAAGCTGTGAGCGGGGTGCCGGGGTGCTCTGCCAGATCAGCGACCTGAACCGGCTCAGGGAGCGGGTCAGAAAGGGCCGGGGAAGAGCAGAGAGGAGAAACTGCTGTCTTCTGGTGGAGGCAACCTGCTACATCACCCCGCGTACCTCGTTTTCACCCCAACCCTTCACTTACTCCTTTAGCAGATGAGCACTTACAGCTCTGGCCGTGGTCATTCAGGGCATTCCCGCCCCTCTCTGGGTGGGTACCAAGCAGCTGCAGGGCTGGCAGAAGGGACGACGTAACTATACTTCAGATGCAATAAAGTGGGAAGCCCCGTACCTTCGCCTTAAACCACTGAGTTTAAGCTGAAGGGTCAGAAAGCGAAGTTTCAATTTCCAGAGCCAATGTGCTGCCAAGGTCTGCAGGCTCAGCAGGCAAAACCTGCAACGCCCCATCTTCTCAATGACAGAGCACCGCTGCCTGAAGCTCCGTCAAGTAAGATCCACACTCAAGGTCAGCAAGAAAAGACAGACCACACAATTACACATAAACAGTACAAGTCCCTCAGCTTTAATGCTATACTAGCAAAATGAAGCAAAGAAAGTACATCTCGATCGTAAACAAAAATGAAATCTTGGGCCTTCTTTGAAGGGATGCACACTTAGGGATGGGGGCAGGCAGCGGGAGGAGGGCAAGAATTTCTTTTTCGAAGTACTGTAAGAGTTGCACTGGACATTTAAATGATATTCTGGGAAAGGGCGCATCCCCTGCCTACGCATTTAACCACTGAGGTTATTGGTTTGCTGCGTTCTGCACCCAGCAACCGAGCAGAGAGAGGGGCCGGCAGCCTACCAGCTCCTCTCTGGTGGCCACGTGCCCTCTTCCACGAGCGACACGGACCGTGCCATAATCCCAGCTTCTACGCTTGAACCGGGGTTAAATCTGGGGGTACAGTGAAATCAGCTCGTGCTTCAGCCACGAGGCGCTCAGCGAAGAGCAGCATCCTGGTGCTTCACGGCACGCTGCTGGGAGTGTTTTTGGCGGTGTGCAAGCCGTTCAGCTGTGGGCTGCATCAGCTTTAATTTTTGTATTAACATGGGTCAGGCAGCAAACCCAAAAGCAGCGACGTTACAGCACACCTGCTCTACCTGAAGAAAGCAAACTGAGAAAACCCGAACAAAGAAAAAGCCCCTGAAAAACTGAGAGGACTAGGGAGTAAAAATCAAACCTGATGATTCTATACATTTGAAAACCCCGTAATGATCATACCAAGCCATGTTAAATCAATTCCTATTTCAAGAAATATACCATTACGCCTGTTCCTACAAATTCAAGTCTTTGCTGCAATTTCTTTCAGATTATCGTCTGAAGTAAGCATGCAAGACTCAGTCCTAACCAATAATTAGTGAAATCGCCATTTTCCGGATCCTCAAAGTCATTTTAAGTGCCCGAACTATCAAAAGAAGTATCACATCTCTAACAGGCAATAGCAGAGACCTTAGAGTTCCTTCTCAACCCAAGGCTCTTGAAGAAAAACTTTACTTTTATGCAGAGTTTATCGGTTTATTGCAAGGTATCGGGAAATTTCTGAATGGCCTGACCAGCTTTACATGCTTCACTGAATTTTGAAAAGAAAGCAAGAGAATGTTTGCTTAAATCAACAGCGTTAAGCCACCAGTTTAAAGGTTAACACTTGGTCGTGCAGCACAAGAAAGAGACACTCATCTTCCCAGTTCAAGGACTTCGGGTTTTCCGAACAGCGGCACGTAACGCTGCAACCGATCATTCCGCGGCACGCTTTCGCAGAGGTACCAACGGACCGGGGCGCAGGGCGGGCGGCCGCGGAGCATCGCTCACTTCGAGCGGGGCAGAGGGTGGCTCGGGGCCGGCTCTCCCCGCCTACCGGCGCACCACTAGCCCACTGGGAGACACCCGTGGGCTGTCACCCGCCCCGTCCTGGCGGCCTCTTCGACACGCGAAACGCTGGCGTTGACACCAGCGCAGTTGTGTTTCACGCGGGGCAGCTGCTGTAAAGCTTCCAGAGCTTTTCTTCCAGCCAGGAGACGCCAAAGCCAAGCCCGGCACCCTCACCCTGGTTGTCATCCTGTTCAACCAACAGAAAACCGAAGGGAAGATGAAAGCGCTGCGCTGACGGAGTACAGCTGTCCTACAGAAGTGACATACAGCAATAAATAAGGTCCTTATCTACTGTGGCAAGAAAAAGGCGGGCTCAGGGGAAGAGGTGGGCAAGGGAGAGCGGTGAAAAACATACCTGGGCAAGAAAGAAAATCTAAAACTCAATGAGACACACACTCCTAATTAACGCAGTTTTAGTTTGACAGTTAAGTTTCAAAATCCAAAAAGTGAGTATTTTGCTCCTGCAAAATACTGGCGAACGCCTCCTCCTTGCTGCCGCGGTCTCTGTACCAGGGATGCCCGGGGAAGGACCCAGCGGTGCCCGGTGCTGCTGCACAGGCAGCACCAAAAAAGAAGTTTCTTCCAAAACGAGTTTGGGAATCGAAGGGAGCAATTCCGAGCCAAACCGTCAGACCGATCCGCAATAAAAAGGGCGATCGCTGTAGTTGGGCTGTGTTGTCATACATTGCTTACGTTTGCTTTAATTTTAAACCGAGAGTCAGTCCAAGGTTTGTTACACAAACATATGGCACCCGTATTACATTCTACCTTGTATTTATAGAAAGTACTGCGGCCGTCCAGGCAGCGCTGAGATGCCATAATGTTAACAACATTTATTATTAGTATGACAAAAGAACAAAAAAAAAAGCTGGTAGAAATCGTGACTTAAAAGTTTAAGGGACTGATTGGAATAAGGGACCAAACTGTGCAGTTACTAGCTAAAATTCCTCCAGTATTAATGAACATGCAGTCCCCAGGTCACCAAGTATTTTGTTATATAAATATACCCTCAGAAAAGTAATTTGCTTAAAACCCAAGGCCTGAAAACTGATTAACACATTTAATGCCAGCCCGATTAACACCAATATGCCCTCGGCTGGGTGATGGGAGCATTGAGGCAGAAGTCCTTCCTGCGAGCGAAGAGGAACAAAGCTTTTGGGACAAAGGGTAAACCTTAATTATGCCTTTTTATTATCCAAACTGCCATTTCCTCCTTACCCCAAACAAACCGTGAAAGCTAATGGCACGCTCATACATCCCTATAAGCAATGCGATTGATAAATGCCATTACTAGATTTTTCCACTCCAGGGGTTAAGCTACAAGTAGCAAAGGTTTGATACTTCACCCTCTCTTTAAAAAAAAAAAAAAAAAAATTAAAAGAAGGGCAGGATACAGTACATCACTAGTGACAATACTCCCGAACCTTCTGGAAACATTTATTAGCTTTGGCCACCAACCAGTGATTGCTGCAGGACTGGACTGGAGCTACGGTGCAAACTGGTTAATCTGTACCTAAATGTATTTGTGATTGGGGGGAAGTGTGG
>NW_010554278.1:0-1559 GCF_000687285.1 Phaethon lepturus | reverse complement strand
GGGGGGGAGTGTTTAGCAAGAAATAGTCCCTGCCTGGCAGCCAGGGCTCCAACAGTTTGAACATTTGTTTTTGTTTTGTTTTTTCCAAAAAAATTTTATTGGGAGAACTACAAAACATTTACAGTACAAAGTTTACAGTCTCACACAATTTGTAGTGAACTGACTCCCGAAAAATATATTACAACTCAAGTTGACTTATCCTTTAGTTACATTCAAAACATACTTCTGTTAAAGTAGTCCAAAAGAGTACATAGTGCTCAATCTGTACCTATGTACAAACAAAACTAAGCTACTGCTCATTCATCCACCGTCCAGGAAAGTTTTGGAAAACTCCCGACTTTCTACACAAGGAAAAAAAAAAATTACAAGTTTTGTAATTCCATTAAACAAGATATGCTCATGTACTGTATAAAGTTTCAGATCCAAAGATGGCCTCCATTCTTATAAAATAAGTGAGTGGCAAAAGTTTGCTGTAGTCAAAACCCATCCCTACATTCAAATTATCTCAAGCATTAAGGAAAATACTTATTTGGTTGAAAGATATTTAAGGCAAGCATGGACCCTCAAGAAGGCACTGTGAGACATAATACTGGGACCCCCAATTATTGCTACATACTTTGAGACTATATCACAGTGTGATTGGTGGAGTTAGGCAACAAAAAATACTTTTTTGGTTACTTTAAACAAGTCTGAATTAGATTTGCCACTTTGAAGTCTGATTGCCAAGTCAGTCTTTTTTTTTTTTTTTTTTTTTGGTGGTGGTGGGTTTTTTTTTTTCTCGTTTGTTTTTCAACTCGGACGGGCTACAACCATTTACATTCTAAAAAAACCCATAGAAATTCCTCAAACTACTTCCACAGCATCGAGACCGATTTCTATAAAGAAACCATGCAATCTTTCAGATTTACGTAAACAAGGAAAGAAATTAATGAAATAAATATTACATACAATCTCTTAAATTAAGAATTTTACTCATTTACAATAAAATAACCAAGTGAAGTTACAAAAAGGCATATATTACTGTGAAAAGAACACACTCCACATTTCGCCGATTAATAATGGCAATCATAATTTAAACATAATAAAAGAATATATATCTATTGCTTTTCATCATACCCGATAAATACAGTATGAACAAATTACCAATGTATACTTTTCACAAGATAATAAATAAGTTAAATAGTTTCATATTGAGTTGTGTGCAGTGACTCATTCATGCAATCAACTCAAACAGCTAAAAAAAATTAAAAAAAAATCAGCAGTTATTCTCCAACAATTACAAACTAAACTCAGTTGAGTGCTTCCAAATAAAGCAACAACAACAAAAAAAATTGTTCTAAGCCAAACATCCACTAAGTGGTGGCAATGGAACCAATATTAAACTTTGGAATGAAGGTTTTAGCATTTGTTATAATAATAATATATAGATATATAAAAAAAGAAGGTTGTTATCAAGGCATATTCTTGGCAGGATGTTGGATTTTTCTTTTTTTTTTTTAAAAAAGCTTATAGGTTTAGTATGTTCTGTGTTTTTATTTGAACTGGATTGAAAGACAAAC
>NW_010554277.1:13681-29791 GCF_000687285.1 Phaethon lepturus | reverse complement strand
AGGTCCTTTCCAACCTAGTATTTCTGTGACTTTTAGGAAAGCCAAAAACATGTACAGCATATACAGCGAGATTTGTAATTTTTTTCACATGAGGACTAAAAAGGTATAAAGCACCCAGGGAACCAGTCCCTGTCAGATTCCTCGACAGACTACACATCTATTCTCAACAGCATCAAGTGTCAGGAATTCAAATTTAACAACACAAATCAATAGCATTAAACCACCCCGTACGTAAAGAGAGGCAAATACCTTAAAATATAATTTGTACACCGAAATCCTTAAATTCCTTAAAATATACCTGTGCTATCCTATTCATCCCAATACATTAGTCTTTTTTTCCCCAACTTATACAAATTTTAAGAAAACTTTTTATTCATATATGAATGGACAAACACAATCGCTAAGTTTGTTTTAAACGTTCTCTTTTACTGAAAAGCTTACAAAATGTACAGTTACGTGTTTCATGGCTCAAAACTTTTGACAGCAAGAAGAGAGAAGTTTTATGTTAAAGAACGTATGCTACTAACTTCTAGGGATATGCTACTGATCACTAACTACAACGGGGTGCTTTTGCCCCCAAAAAGGTAAGACTGAAAACCTGACTTAAAATTTAGTGACAAAATTTTAAAAAAAGGTTTTCCAACTAGCGTCAGCATGCTTTGGATCAGCCTCATAATCTTCCAGGAAACTGAAATGCCCAGCACCTTTGGAAAGCTAACCTACAGATCATTCTTTCATATAGACTGCAAGAATAATTCTGTTACATTCCCCACTTCTCTAGCTGAACAGTTCCAAGCCCTTCTATGACTTCATAAGCATTTTGCAGAATTTTTGGTTTCAGTTATCTCCTTTCCTATTTTTCTAGTTTAATGTCATTAATGTCACTATCACATTTAAAGCTTTGCCCCTAATTGGAAGATGGGTTGAGGTTGGAAGGGACCTCTGGAGGTGACCTTGTCCAACACCCCTGTTCAAGTAGGGCCACCTGTTGCCCAGGCAGCTTCTGAATACCTCCAAGGAGGAAGACTTCACAGCCTCTCTGGGAAACCTTTTCAATGTTCAATTTTATTTCATCATTGCCAGTAATTCATGTGAGCCATCTTATATTATTTCAGTGCCACTGCTGAGGATTCAGTATATTCAGAATTTTCCTAAGATAATGAGAACGAAAAATCATCATTAACAAGCACCCATAGCAACCTGCCACATCTTTTGATCCACTGACCATTCCACTTTTTTTCATGGACTTTTATTTATGCTAACTACATAGCCATGACAATTGTGGACCAAATAATTTTGTCTATATAACATGGAAACAAAGAAAATTTAAGAAACTGAAATTAATTCCTCTGTTCCTGTGAAGTTAATTTTTAAATAATGAAATCCACATATATAAGAGCATATCAATTTGCATATCAATCTAAATTGCATTAGTCAATTGCAATTGACTAATCCGCATTAGTCAATATCTGACTAAATAATTTATCTTGATTGTACGAACAAATGAACAAAAAAGGAAAAAAAAAAATAAAAACTCAGTCTATCCTCCAGGCCCACTGATACCCACCCTGCTGTTCCACCTGGCTATCTGCTCCTCTCTTTTCCCTGTACACTCTCAGCAAGATCTCTTTTCATATCTTTGGGTTTCCTTCCAAACAGCTCCCTATGGTAACCTTGCTTTTTTTTTCCATACGTATGCTCCAGATTCTCAGAATTGTCCAACAGACTCATAACAGCTATTCCAAGTTTAGATTAAGCTTCAGGATTCACGCAGAGCAAGAGAGCAATGCCTGCAGACAGTTGAGATGTACTGAAACAACATGACAAGTATCAAGTTCTTCAACCTGGTCATTAGGTACAAGCATGAGACCAGAATGAAATCTGAGTTTGTATCTCAATCTGCCACCATTCCATTTCTGAAACCTCTTCTTTCCCTGCTTAAGAATCCCAAAATTAAAGCCACAGCTTACCAGCAAGTACAAATTTCTGCTGTAGGTAGGTGTAGGAACCTAGCCATTGATTTCCTTACACAGTATTTCAGCAATGAGCTTCGACTCAAACACAAAAAATTGCACAGTAGCAGGCCATTTCCCTTCTTCAGGGAAAAAAAAATGGTATACTGCATTGACTAAAGGAGATACAGAATGCGAATGTTTCGAGTTCCATTTTTTATTTCTTAGTCTTTAAAAATACCAATACTTTTTTATCAGCAAAAGCAATATATAGGAAGCGGTTTTCAAGGCATATAATAAAAGAAAAAACCTAAATCAACTTTCCCTAGATTATTTTGGTTTGAATGTTGTTTTCTATTTAATACTGTGGAAGTGCATGCTTTTGCGTAAAACATCATCTGTGGCATGTAAGATGCAACTATCTGTCAAATAGGAAATATCCTGAATTCAACAAAAACTTGTTAAATAAGGAAAAACCCAGTCACTACATAGGTACTAATACTTAATTCTGATATGACATAATTCTGATCTCTCCTTTGCCTTGAATTTTATCTCTTCTCTAGAGTCTGTGGGTTATGCACCATTTTCAGATCTGAAGGGCTGTCTGAACTAGCATATTTGAATCACCACGGCAATTTGATTATTTCCAGGCTGCGTTTGGCTTAAGTACAATTTACATCAATTGAAAATAGGCCAGCTGAAAAGATTTATTAACCATTAACTAGAAACTTCAGCTAATAAGGAAAAGATATACTGTTATAACGAACCTTTTTCTATCTGTATCCTGTAACTGCTGCATATACTGAACAGTTAAAAAGGAGTAACACTCCTGTAATAGACAACCAGGTCAAATAAACACAGTTTTAAAGCCATGTCTTTGTCAAACGATCTAAACTAAATTCTTTGCAAGATGAGGGTCTTTGATGGACGCAGTAGTTTTTTTACGAAGAATGAAGCCTAACCAAGGCTGAATGCTCAGAGATTAAATGCATGAGAGGTACTTCCTGTTTAAATGTTCTGGTTTTCTGCCTTAAATAAAACTCTAATGACACACGGGAAGATGACAGCAATATTCTCACCCTCTTTCCCCATTTAAAATCACTTGACTTTATTAAGAAGATAGCGCCAATAGCATATGAGACAGCTAGCTAGAAGGTGACAGTTAATACTAAATAAGAATACCATCCACTTTCAAAATCTGTATTAGCTCATACCACGACACAACACGACATCTAGCTTTCAGCTCTACCAGGTTTTCAAGAAGTGATTAACAACAGGCATAATCAATCTAGCACTAGAACAGGCTTTGAAATCTCTGACTGATAGTAGTCTGCAAAGTGAAGGAATGGGTTGCAATTTTCTCTTTAGCAGGATTGCAATAGTTAGGTTCTTAAAAAAAAGAGGGTACAGACATTTTTCTTTTTTGAAAGCAATTGCTTCAGTTCAGCACCCCTGAGACATATTAACAATTATGTTAATCTGAAATTTATTTTTTACATTTATGGGAAGATGTGCAAATTTGTTTCTAAACAAAAATCTGCTTCATAATTAGTTTGGTCAGCTTTAGTGCTTGAAGGATTTTACATGTTGGAAACAAGAACTCAAGAACAAGGTTTTTCTGTGGTCCCTTTATCTTCCCCCGCCCCGCAACTTCCAAGCCTCAGAATGAGAGTGCTCTCAAAGAAGAAATCTTTGGAGATTTAGCAACAATTGCTGATCTCCTTTGCATGTAGTTCACTCTGAAAAATAACTAAAAGAACTTGAAAGTCAATGAGGCAGCATAATTCCAGATTTAGGCTTGTCACTGAATTCTTTTGAAGCTGATACAACTTCTGATGCTTTAGCTAATCTGACACCAAAGGAGACTGCCTCATCTGCAATTCAAAGACTAATTTGCAAGCTTTCTTAATACAGTACCTAACTAGAGAATGTAATATACCCCAGCTCAAAAATACTATTTTGATATTCCTTTTCCTTCTCAAGGGCTCTATTTTGAACATGGGTACATTGAACTGAGAATATAATTCATTCTGTCACATTCATTCTGTCTTTAAAACGATTGTAAGGAGAATTACATATTCACATGTTTTATAGGCTAGGTTTCTTGCCTGATTCCTCTTTCACTATTTTAGAGGAAAACTTAGCTGTTTTCTCTTTATCCTTAGTTTGTTTTGATTTGCAAAATATAAATGCAAACCACAATGAGAACATTAGAAACAATTTAAATTAATTCTTTATATAATAGTGATACTCCCTGTTTAAGTATCTGGGAACTAAAGGTCAAGATGGTTGACTGACTGGCAAATGCAACATTTGAGGACACCTGTGACTGGTAGATACTGAAACTACATAGCAGGTGAGACATACAGAATGAAACAGAGGGCAAGGCCAGAGAAAATTGGTGATGAATGACCAAATTTAACAGAAATGTGGATTGAACAGCATTGGAAGACTAAAGTGTATCAACAGGAAAATATCTACAAACATAGGAAACAAACTAGAGAGTAAAATGAAAACCAATCTATTTTTTTATCCTCAAGACAGAAAAAAATGAGACACATTATGGCTGACAATTTTCATAACAATGTCTTCCTGCATTAGTAGAATTACCTATCTTTGACATCACAGGGTTAAAAGGAACATATAATAATATTCTCAAATAATATTCTCAAAGCCCAGAGAATATTTTCTAAAGATTTTATTACTCTCATTGTGTTGTATGCCCTATTTGTCAATTTACTTATCACCACGTGCAATTTTCTGCAGGGGAAACAGTAGCTAGAGAAAAACATGCACTGAGTAAACAAACACTACTTGTTTACACAAATATTATACAAATAAAAACCCACAATATTTTTAGTGATAAACACTAGACACAAAAACTAAAGCTTCTTCATTCTTAAGGCTTGTCAATAATCCTATACTTTGGGAACAACTGCACTGAAAGTGAGGGATGGTTTATCATACCAGCTATTTAAAGCAGATTCTATATGTGCATCAGACATATTTAAAGGTTGTAGGTACTATTTCATCCTAAACCTTTTCACAAATATGTTTTTATCCATTCTTTCCAACAGCTTCTAAACATCTAAACTAAATGCATAAACTAAATGCATGCTGGCAGTGAAGTAAACAGTACTGTTTTTTTCCCTGCGACCATCAAATTTTATGGTACTGTTTATAATAGGCTAATTGACTAAAATGCTACTAATTGAGTATTAAACAAAGATTAAACACGCATACTAAGTGGGTCTTCAAGAAAACACACTCCTTGCTTGTCTGTTAGCACTGGGTATTAACTGGCAAACATTGCAACTTTGCGGAGTGTAATCAAAGTAGCTGCAATCAGTCACTCTCTTATGGAATCAATCTAGATAGATAGGAAATTAGGTAAGAAAAGAATCTGATGTGGTTCTTAGAAATACAGACTTACTCTATGCAGAACCTTCCAGCAATATCAAACTTTACTAGGATGACAGTGAATCAGTTTAATTTGAAATAAACACCCCTACAATCTTTAAATAATTCTTGCATTTGAGAGCACTATTTATGTTACATGGGTTTAATAAAAACTTGACTAGTCAAAGAAAGGGAAACTGTTCCTACCAGTGCAATATTAATTATTATAATTTTTAGTTAAAGTTTTTTATAGCTGTTCAAATATTGAAGTAGCATATTGATTTTCAGAAGGGCTTCACGAGACTACAAAGTATAACTCAATATTCTACTTTCTATTTTAAAAGACACTGCATCCAATTATTTAATCTTGAGCTTTAATACCAAAAATATTACTTCCCCCCCCCATCATTTAGGCTTAACAGCATTTTAAAAGTAGAAAATATGAACAGTTACTTGGTGACTTGCCCTCAAAAAAGATCTCTCTGAAGATTTTCTGTTTGAACTACAAAGCAAAAAAGGACTGAAATAAATGTATGATAGGACAAGATGGCATTAAAGCTGTGCTAAAGCACAGAAAAGGTGATATCCAGGGACAAACTACTTCTAGAATGCTATTAGAAGATGTGATGTTATTCTGTCATTCTGTGTTTAGTGAAACTATCTGAGCAGTAGCTATCTTTCTGCTAAGTCTTCCTCAAATGAAAAGCTACATATCTTCAGTGAGACAAGGCACTCATCTCCCTGAAGCTAAACGCTACCGCCAATATGCTTGTTCCAGAAACCAAGAAATTAGGATTTATGAAATCCTGATTCTTTTAGATGCAAAGTAATCTCAAGTTGGTGTGGTAACTGTTCAAGGAAACTTAATGCTAAATATTGTAATGGCATGTTTACATAATTATATTCTACCATGCAAAAAAATTTGCAACCAGTTGAAAAGGCAGTTTGATGGTCCTGTAAACATTCCTTTGTGCTGCATTGTTTTCCTACTGAGAACAAAAACTAAAAAAAGTTTTTGTCATACTCTAAACTTACCCACCACCAGTGCCTCCATTTTTGCTGAAATGTGTACGAGGCTCACTTGATGCCAGTTTAAGCAGTTCATTCCACTCCCGTTCCCATTCTTCTTCTGTATACACTAAACCTGACTATGGGAGAGAATGAAATACCTTTAAGATTATGCTGGTACGAAACGTGAACAGAGTCCTGCAGTAGTATTTAGGACTAATTTATTTTGAGCTTCATACACAATACAGTTTACTATCTTGGACCATTAATGGTTCAACATTTCTATTCAGGTCAAAGAAAATTAACTTATTTAAAAAGATCTAAATCACTAACTGTATACTGGATTACATTTCTAGGTATGGGTCTGCTGCTGCTAAGACAGTGCTCCATCATTGGAGATCCAGTTATTCCTACACATATGAATTCCTTGCAACCACAGTTAGCATGCTTTACTGCCCATTTCCGGAGGTTTGCCTTCTTCCCCAATATATGGAACTACTATGAATGCCTGCCTTGGCAGACAGGTGATGATTTCTCCCTCTGTTCAAGAGCAGAAAGGATATGTAAGTGCTCCTGCGCCCTGTGTTTCCAGGTAGCCTGAAGTAGCTGAGTCAGTCATGGCTCAGCCGTATTCTGACTGACTGCTGCCAACAAAAAGCAGATTACAAGTAAGTCACAAACATTTAAGCATATTCACTTGATTGCATTCAGGATTACTCCTGAAATCAGCTTTTCTAGCCACTGTTTAGGCACTGACACCTTCAGAAAATACTACATGCTGAAGTACAGCTTTTAGTCAACAGTCAAACCAAATCTACAGATGATTTTACTTAAGAAACATCCACTCGATATTTGGTCACAGCTCTAAGAATCCTAATTCACCATTCTGGGTAATCTTTCCTAAATGGGGTTTTCCTGCTTTGGTGGATTTCATCCACTCATTTTATAATGCTTGTGATAGCTTTGCAGCCCAAAATTTTCTACAGGTTCCAAACTCATCTTAGACCTTTGTAGGCACAAAACTGTGCATATTTATGTCCACCAAGGTACAAATACATTTTCATTCCCATGCAAAAATCCTGAATACAAGTATCTCCTTCCCCATGCAAAATGGAAGCACAAGGAATTTGACAGCAATTAAAACTTTCACACCAAACTTCAGAAGAATACTTTTGACCATAAATGATATTAGCAAGACTGTCTTTAGGCTATACAGACCTCTTTATTCTGCTGGGTCTGTTGCCATCTCCATCTTCTTTTCAGTGCTTCCCTTTCAGCTCCACTTCTCATCATAGTATAGAGTGCCTTACGTAAAACAAGGTCCCGGTCATGAAATCCCCACATCCCTGAAGTAGCACAAGATGACTTAGAACAAGATTCAGTTTTAAAGAAGCTACAGTGAAACAGAAATAGTAAGTACTAATACAATTAATATTGCTCTATTAGCATAAGAAGCGTAGCTTATACATTATTTAAGGTCCTCCTTGGCAAATAATTCACTCATTACTTTTAAGATTTCCTAAAGAAACAGTCAATATAGATAAGCTAATGAACAACAAGAGGGAATTCTAACAAAGTTTAAACGTTGATTAAGGAATGACTAAGGATTTGAGTTGTTTCAGTGTTTGCTTGCAGGCAACTTCAACTTTGCTGCAAGTGATGGAATATTCAATGCACAGGTCGGTTCTAGCTGTAGTCACCAAAAGAGCTTGCAGACACGAGAATGCTAATGACAACTGCAGGCACTTTTGTGAATCGCAGATGATACCGACACCCAAAGGCCTCCAGCTCTTACACAGCATGATGGTAAATTTCCCTTGGCTTCAACATCCAAATTAATAGATGAGCATTCAAGATGTTTGGAAGGCTAAAAATACAACCAGCCACAGGCTTTCAAGCTCATTTTAAGATAATAAAACTTCTTCATGTAGCTGAGAATAGTAACCTACAATAAAAGAGAGCAGAGCTCTCATCAAGACATGTGCCCATAGACAACTACGTTTCAACTACCATATGGTCAGCTGCTGGCATTGAATATGTTTATTTAAGACATTGCAAGTCAAAATACTCCAAAAATTTGCTGTAAATAATATACAATTCCTCCTAATTCAAAATTAAGTGGACAAAGAATCCTGGGAAAAAGCAAGAACTCTTTTCTTACTACTTCTTTCAAAAAGAAAAGTCTCTTCAAAAATATTAAAAATCCCATTGTTTTTTAAAAAGTCACCTTGTGGTGGAATATTTTAGTAACTGCAACAAAAAAATCAGTTTCCTCATAATAGGTTAGGATATAGAAGGCATATCAAAGACTTCCAGCTTCACAGGTTTCTAGTTATTTGATTTGAAAAAAGGCTTCAAAGACCTTGTATTGATTAATTAATCAATTGGAAATTATTTTAATTCAGCCAAACTCTGTTTCCCAGGTACTTAAACTCTACAGGGAACCAACAGAGAGAATAGCTAGATGTTGGTTGCATTCTTGAAGACAGCAAGAGAACTGTTTAACAAAAGCCAGAGAATGAATGCAATTTCTTGCCCACAGTCCTGAAGAGGCACCTGGAATTTGCCTGTTCCAGAGCTGTTGGGTTGGGCTCTGTAAGGAAAATGGAAACCACTGGTGTTTATGATACATGGTTTTTGATACTGTTCCAATAAATCTTCTTTTAAACAATATAAAACTTTTACCTTCCTCTCTCAAGCATGCCTAAAGCAAACAATACTTAGGTGAAATTTGAAGAATATATTGCTCCAGAATCAGGCTTTTAAGAAAAGTCTTTGCATCCGCTGTGTTTCTGAGCTTTTGCTGGGAATAGAGAAAAGTGGTAAATATTTTTGGCAGAAGGTTTCATGTACAGACTTTCCCTTACCTAAAGATGCAGCATGTAAAAGGCAGTTTCCATCACCTGTTGTAGCCAAGGGAAGAAGACGTTTGCAGCTTGTACACACTGTGGACCACCAATTTAGTCGTCCTGAAAAGACAGCATCTATTAAAATGGTGGAGTGGATACTAAAACAGGATACGTACTGCGTGCAGGCATACAGCAATGATGTGTAATGTTGAAGGTTGATAATGAACATCCTTTCTGCCAAAAAACCTGAAATGTAATGTCAGAAGTGAAAATGGAAAAGATTAGCAAGAAGAGGCAGACAAACTTTAACTATTCTCTAAATGTATTTTGAATATGAAGAGAGCACCTTTAATTAATTTGTATCTCCCATTCTCATATGCTGCATTCAGGGATGGATTTCAAAGGACCATCGTGAGTCTTGGTATCAGTTCCCAGACATAATCAACATTGGCCTCCCATACACAGATGACAGATTACGTTACAGTAATAAAGTCTCAAAAGAAAAAGGTAATACATATGTGTTAATCAAGATATATTGCTGTTAGGTAAGTTTATTAACGAAAGTGCTATTGTATCAATCAGATGGATTATTTCAGCAGCTGATTCTCCTCTCGTTTACCATAGTGTAAGTCATGATTAGACCTACTAAAATCAACAGCTACACTACCAGAGAATTAAAATGAGACCAAATGCATAGCCCAAGGTGTAGGAAAGCGTATGGCTTTTCTCTCCGAGAACATTTAGAGAACCACTTATCCATCACTGCTACATGAAGCATGCTGTACAGATTATAAACCAGAGATGGATTATGACAAAGACTGACAAGAGAACAGATATTTGAAGTATCTAGATGAAGCAAATAAAGCCATGAAGAGTATCAGTGCCAAAGCCAACACGTGAAGTACATAATCCCTGGCACACAGGTTGCCGTGTCGTAGCTTCCTAGAGTGTTAACTCTTGGTTAAATGGTCATGTGAACATTTTTAATATAAAGAAAGAGAATGTGACTGATTGTATAACAGCTCTGGGGACAAGGAAGAGCAGATAATTAATAACGATGAGTAGAGCTGGTGTATTTCCCAAGACTTATGGTAAGTGTGTGGGTAATGCACAATTGAGTAATTGAATGAATAACGCAACAGGCAGCCTGTGGTGACTCCATTTCTTTCTTTGTCCTCTTCTGCAGACTTTTTCTCCTCCAATTCCTCTACTTGCAAGCTGAGAGGAAATAGTAGCTATATATTTGTACACTCAGTCTGGCAATTTAAGGTTAAATCCCCAAAACAGAAATAACTTCAAGCAATGAAAAAAAATTTTCTCCGTTAATAGGTTTTTATTACAAAATTATACTGAAGGTTATTCGTAATGGCAAGTAATACATATTGTGCGAAAAAATAGTGTAACAGTATTTTAACATGTGCCCCCAGTTAATTATACCAGGTACTAAGAACTATTTCATTACATTTCACTTAGTATGGGTTGAGAATTACTATACTGTTAAGGTAAAGATGCATAGCAGACCAATAACTAAGCACATTTTGGTAATCCTCATGTGATTTTTAGCAGCTAGTTTGTAAATGCCCAACATCTCAGACTAGGCTTATTGAGTTCTAAATTAAATATGCATTAAAGAAGCTTACAGCGTTATTGGACAGCCTTCGGGAAAGAGAAATCTGAAATAACAAGCTATCATTTTTAGCAACTCCTGTGTCTGTGGGATGTGAAATAACAACTTGCCACCTGTTTTTTGCAGAATGTTTTGGTGGTATCATATTCGGTAATGAGTTATACGAAGGTGCTGCTTACAGCACAGTTACAAGACCTAAACCAGACAGACTTTAGGATTTAAGGGAACAATGAGTGGTATTGCTTTGCAGATTGGTAATAAATGCCAGAGTCTGGTGTTTATGAATCTTTTGAATAACAGTAGGTTTCTATGAAAGTTATCTGCTTTCAAGTAGATTATGCAAAAATGTGGGCTTAGTTAACATCACAAAGCTTACAGCTGACTAAAAAATTAGCAGAAATGCACTGGATTATGACAAAAAAAGTGGTGCATTTTCATTTTTCAAAGCTAGTGGTTATAGTGGATCCCTTTAGGGAAACAACAGGAAAGAGGAGCTTAAATGAAAACAGTTCTGCGTCAGGCTTATTTCTGTCTCCTTTGATAATGAAAAGACAGTATTTATGGACAAACTAGGCCCATTTCTCACTCTCCCTCCCTCTGTTGGTCTCCTACTTGATCTTGCTTCTTACTTTCTCACAAAATCTATTTAATAGTAAAAAACACAATTTCAAGAAATTGATCTGTTGTTTTACAGCAAAAACACTCTGAAAATTAATAGAGCCATATGCTAGTACATTAAAATTTGATCTTCATTTTAGATCAAGTTCAAAATTCTTATCCAGGTCTATGCTCTAGCAACGTACAATCAGAGAGGCAGACACAAGCACACAATATTGCCCTTTCTTTGCATAATACAACTCAGAAGAAATGTTAACAGAATCTAGTATCCCCCGTGGCTGAAAATTGCCAGCTATTTCTGTATTCCGATATTATCCTAGTCCTGCACTCCATAGCGTGCATCAGACTTCACGTAACACAAAGCATATATTGGCTCCCCCTGCTGCCTCATTTGCAGGGCCCAACAAGAATCAGCCATTCTGATACAGAACCGTATCTATCTACCTTGTATTCCATGCAAAGAAGGTAAGCTGAATCTCAGAGAAAGTTTTGCAAGCTTGTCTGAAAGCAGACAATATCACTACTTTAAAATTTACTATCTGATGACTCCCAGAACAAGATGCAAACATCAAAAGCTACCTTATTTAAATCCACTGCAACTGTAGGCATGAACATAAGCTGGCCTCACGTAAATGTTAGGTTGAAAAAGTCAGTATTTGAGGAAAAGGAAATAAGAAATATTTTTAAACATGGGTATTACCTAACAATATTCATGATGTTGGAGTATTATTAATAGACACTAGAAAGGCTTAAGTGTTATTTTCATAAGCCTCCATATTGTATTACAAGCCACAGGTGTATTGTTTCTTGCTGCAGGACTTACAAAAGGAAATTGCCAAAGAGGATTCTAGATGGTTATATGACCTGAATGGCTCAAAAAGAGGGCAGCAGAGAACAGAGAATGCATTTCGACTATTAACAGAGGCCAGGCTTGGCTTTCGATATCAGCTCCCAATTTCGTATGCACTGTTACTACAGAAGGTAAGAAAGCATTCAGCATGGTGTCCTTTATCCAAAATTCCATTAACAGTATAAACGAGAAGAAAAAAAATACGCAACGGAAATTATTCTAGCTTATGACTATCCCATAAAGATGCTTCTGCAGAGCTGCCCTCCAGCTTACTAAGGTCCATTATAAAGTATTCATTGCCCAAACATGCCCAGGGTTGGTGGTACACATACAATCCAACCAAATTCAAAACAGACTTGAGGTTACATGACACGAAAGAACCTTTGTAGAAACTCTGCACAAATCCTTTGCTCCCTCTTCATTTTCTCCATATTTCTCCATATTTTCTTTTTTCTGTTTTAAGCTACTAATAAACTAAATGGCTTTGCAGACTTGGGATTCTTCTGGTAGAATTAACCACCAAAAAGTTACAAGGACTTAAACAGCAATGTAATATAACTCTCCCTTGACAGGGGAAAAGGAGATGCTACAAAGGATGAGCCCCGCTCTCGAGCTCTCTGTGATTGAGCATAGTTAAAGTTTCACTGCAAAGCTAGATTGCGCATCACTGCCTCCAAGGCAAACAGTCAGTTTCTTGCCTGCAACGCCACTGTGCATTTATTGTATCAAAAGTAGGTCATAATTCTTACAGAAAAAATGGAATACACATTAAGAGAATACCAAGGATGGTTAAAAATGAGAAAAAGTGTGGTGTCATGTCACAGCTTGTACAATTTTACCTCAGATTGAGCACGATGGTCTTTTAACGCATTTCACTGCGTTATTAACAGTACTCTTTCATACAGCTCAGTAAACCGGTCTTAGGCCAACTCCTTAAAAACATTGATGGGAAGACATCTCACTGGGGAAAACAAGTTGATCTGTGCCCAGTGGGACTCAATGTCTGGCTTCCTGTGCTTGTCATACATGTGGCTCAAGATGAGACTTCTGATGGCTTTTCTTTTATTTGTGGTTGGGCATTCTGGAGGTCCTTCCATTTGGATTCTGTAGCATTTAATAAACAATCTTGACATTGCAACTTTTTCTTCTATAGAAATACAAAAATAAGCTAGCTGCTTGTTTTTATGAAACTTGTAAGGGCTTACTCACAAGTATGTTTGAAAATGGCAGAGTTAATTTTAAAAAATAAACAGTGGTACAATCTTAAGAGACAGCTTGCTGACACAAGCTCAGTTTCCCTAAGAAACTAGGCTAAAACCAGCCTTTCTTTCATTTCTGTAGCACACCGTATTTCCAGAAATCCACCTGTCATCCGTTGCCCAAGACGAGCAAGTCACAAAATAACATTTTCAATTCCCAAAGCAAGTCTAATTCTGGACACCCCATATATTCTCAAAAGCAGTGCTTCACCCTAAACACTCACCAACTCCCCTCTGGAATCCAACAGCAATAACTGCTCTGGGGTGTGCACAGGACTGACTGGCTAAGTCAACAGAGGATTACTCAGCCCACTCAGAGTAGTCAATTAGCAATGGGTGCAGGAACCTCAAATCCAGATTGCAGCAGAGCTACTTCTATGCTTTACGTGTTTCTTACATGACTAGCCAGGAGGATTTGTTTCTTTGTTTATTTTTATTTTTAGTCCTTTCATACAATAAATGTGTACTTGCAAGTATTGACATGAAGAAAATTACAAAAACAGATTTTCTACATGGGCTTATATTAATCATTCAATGACTGCTTACTTATTTAAATGAGTGAATAAATGAAGCATTTACCAATACATTGTCTGTACTTCACACAAAGGACCTTCTTGTAGGAGCTCTCACTCTTAGTCTAGCATGATGAAATCAGCTTCGCAGTAGAATCTACAAGGCTATTCATATTTAGTAATGTCCTTGAAATGTAATGTTGAGCTGTGCATGTAGAAATAAGTAAAACTGAGCAATCAAGTAAATACTTCTCTTTTAGTCTGATGCATAAGCAACACAGACTCTGTCACAGAAGCTACTGACCGGAATGCAAATCAAAGATCATAAAGTAAGGTGGCACAGAAATATATGACAAGGCCTAACTGGCTGCAGATAACTGATACTGAGTTCAGGTATCTGCAGGTAACTGCAGATCCAGTATTACTGGTTTTCTTTGTTTCTTTCATAATCTGAGACAGACGGTTTTCTATGACATTATTGCATTTTGTCCTACTCTGTGATACAATATTTGTCTTTCATATTAGAACTGAATTATACTAACATGCATTTCAAAGCTTGGAAATCAGGAAATTACAGTTCTCTTGTACTTATAACTGTTGCTATCCCAGCACCCTGCATATACCATGTGAAAACCTGTTTTAAAAATTCTGGGATAAGAAAATGTTTCTACAATCTGAAAAGACATCGATTTTTCTTTAACAAAGCTTAATTTTTAAAAGTTTGAAGTAAAACATTTCCAGAATTTTGGTGGATTTGCTTCTGGGGATCTGAAACCCAGGCTTAACAACATACAACTGTTTATTTTGCCTATAGCTGTATAAAAGTGCTTAATAGAAAGCACAAACCTAAGCACAGAAAGAAAAGTGTAGGAAAGGAATGTTCTTGAAGGTTCATACAGTCTACTTTTAATTTTTGTACTTAACTATTGTCGTGGTTTAGCCCCAGCCGGCAACTAAGCACCACGCAGCCGCTCGCTCACTCCCCCTCCCGCAGTGGGACGGGGAAGAGAATTGGGAACAAAACTCGTGGGTTGAGATAAACACGGTTTAATAGGACAGAAAGAAAGAAGGGAACAACAATGATAATACCAACAAAGGAATGTACAAGAACAAGTGATGCCCAATACAGCAGTTGCTCACCTCCCCGTGATCCACAGCCCGTCCCCGAGCAGCGATTTCCGCCCCCCGGCCAACTCCAGTTTATGTACTGGGCATGACGTCGTATGGTAGGGAATATCTCTTTGGCCAGTCTGGGTTAGCTGTCCCGGCTGGTGCCCCTCCCAGGTCCCCATGCCCCCCCAGCCTGCTCGCTGGCAGGCCAGCACAAGAAGCTGGACTGTCCTTGACTGCTCAGCAACAACCCCAAACATCAGCATATTATCAACAGTTTCTCATCCCAAATCCAAAACACAGTCTCACACTAGCTTCTGTGAAGAAAACCAGCTCTATCCTGGCTGAAACCAGGACAACTATATTTCAACACTGCAATAGAAACAACTTTTCATTAAAAACACTGTTTTACATTAGCAATTCTTCTGCCTATAGTACGTTTTTTTAACTCATCAGAACTCAGCAGAAGTTTTCATAACATCTGTGTCAGCCTACACATTAATGACACACAGGGGAACACGTTTATATAATGAAAACCAACTTGCCACAGCAAAATATTTAGAATTATGAAATTCCTTTCACACAGATTTCATTTAATATTATCACTCTCTGAGCCGTCCTCTATCGAAGAACCACACTCATTGCTGCAAGAGCACTCAGAGATCAGTCTGCCCATTACTTACAAGCTGACCTCATTCCAATTCAAGCAATAATGAACAGCTGAGTTTGTAAGATGCACAAAACCCCAAAATGCTTTTATGAATGTGGTGAATTCTATCTTCCAAGAGAAATATTCAGGAGGTGATCACACAAAGCATAGAGGACACACTGCAGCAGCAGAGAGCGAGTACATCATACTGCCTTTATCTGAGCCTTTCCTTTACAATCTCACACAGCATGCCCGGGAATTTTGCTCTGAGTTTCTA
>NW_010554277.1:0-13650 GCF_000687285.1 Phaethon lepturus | reverse complement strand
CAGGGAGAATGGAACCTGAACACTCTTTCAGATGTAGATGTAATAGTAGTAAGTGCATAAGCATATAAAAAGAGAATATAAAAACTTTACAGACTTTTATAGAGAACCAGCTCATACGGCCACTTCAGACAACATGGGCAACAGTCTGTTAATAGTAATTCTGTGCTCCCAAAGCCAGCTTTGTGACTAGTAAGCTACTCTATGTTCCTAACAAAGTTCCTCCTCCTTTTGCCTAATCAGCCTTTTTTCCCCACTTCTTTCTCTCAAAATTCATGCCCTTAAACCCAAGCACACACTTCTCTCTCTCCTTTAACAATATCCTCAACCTCAGCTACAAAGCTGCAATCTTTCATGGGGTTTGTTTTGTTTTGAAATAGAACTTAGGCCCTTTGTAGGGAACAAACCTCACTTGTTAATTTTTTTATGTCACTGACCAAACCATAGTCAAACTGGGCCCTCTATTGGTAGGAGAGAATAAAATGTCTAATGTTATGTCACTTTCCTATTAATTCACTCTCTTCATTTCAGACAACAATATGTCTAAAATAGACAGGAAATAAAAGGAAACAAGATCTTTATGTCTTAAGTAGAGACAAAAGGTTGGTTTACATGGTCTTACATGATTTCCTTAAATATTCACTGTTTGATCTGTTTAACTTACTTAAACTGAAGAACTGTTTCCAGGGGACTTCCAGTTTGTTTGAATGAAATGCTCACATAAGTAAACTAAGCCTATGCAGGCTACAAGAATACCTGTAATAAAAACCACAAGCACTTCAAATGGTAAAACACCCTCCTTTCCAGGATGCAAGAGGCTCTGGGGAGAAAGGGCCTTTTCCAGTGTGAGTCAAGTTATTGCCCTAATTAAAGTAACATGAAGAAAATTCCAATTTTCAGAGAGATTTGAGAGAGGAATGCTGAGGCAGAAAATTCAGTAGTTTCAAGTTCAAAGCCAGCCAACTCTGTATGAATTAGAAGGCATCAGCTCCAGATTTTTTTCCATTTTTTTCCAGAAGGCAGCCTTCTGAGTACTGTTTGGTTTTTTTCTTAAGTATTTGCTGTTTGATCTTATTATCTAAGTATGTCTTGCTTTTCAAATACCAGAGCCAGAAAATGAGCCTATGACAATACATGAGAAGTACTCAAGGTGACATCAGATAAGCAGAGGTCCTGCCTAAATACTGTGATGCAGTGCCCTGACCAATAACAAGCAACAGTTTATCAGTTTGAACACACATGGTATGACTATGCACCAAGTTTTGAGATGAATACACAGCCTTACACAAGCCAGTATAGCATTCAACAGAAAAAAGCAACTGGCTATTCAATATTCCACAGGCAACCATGAAATCTGATTTTGTAACTCCTTTATATCAACAGAGTGGGGCATTTCACTGTATAGATGTGTTCATTTCATGGTTCGTTAATATACTTGATATTTCATAAGGTACAGACACTAATTTAAAATATATTTCTCCATATCTTTCAAAACTGACTTAAAACTTTAAATTACTAATAAATCTGAATTTAAAGTTAATTTAAATTTCTTTAAAAAACACTTTTTTCCCATGGCAATAATGAAGTATTACTTCAAAATTATGTAGTTTCTTATTACAAAAATAATAATCAATACATAAATTACATATTTGAAAACTATTTTCAACAATCTGTAAGCTGCAACAAAACTTGAAGATGTTTCCCTTGTTAGTCACTGCAACGTAATTTTCTCAAGAGAACTGGAAGTACCAAACCCCTCCGACCATCCAGACTCGCATCCTTCTTTACTGCATGACTTCCCCATCAGTCCTCCTTTCCTTCCTCCCTACATTTCTTTGTTTTATTAAGTAAATTCGACAGTTTTCTCGATAACATTTTAAAAGAAATAGAGGATCAGGATATGTGTCATTTTGCAAAGAGCTCAGTATTTGCTTTTACTCTCTGGCATTTATTTCCCATGCAGGATGCGCAAGCTCCAGAAATGAAGCATGATTAGAAATGTCAACCAAAATATCAGATTGCCCAGCTGTTGACATCTGAAGTATTTACCCACCTGCTTGCTCCAAAGCAACCATTGTTGCCTGCTCAATTAAGTCACGTTCAATGAAGCTTCTGAAATCTTCACTGTACACACTAAGGTCTGGTAGTTGGAATGTGTAGATGGGCATCTCCAAAGGAAACTGTTCATTGCTGCACTCATTTGCGACATGTGATCGAGCAAGGGAGACTATGGCTGAGCTGGCGTGAGAAATACCTCTGGAAAGACGCTTTTCTGTAGAGAAACCAAAGAGATCTTATAGCCTATAAGAATACATAAAAGACCAGTCAACACCAAGTCTGGTGAATACCCATTCATTTCACTTGGGAATTAATTCCACTTCTTGTTTATTACCTTTTTGGGGTTATTTCCCTACTGTAAAAGATTCCTTAGTTCTTACTATGGATCCCTATGGCAAGTCATAGGCACCTCACCCTCCTAGCAAAATAGATAAACGTAAAAGTAACGAGACAAGTACTTCTATAAACGTTTTTTAATATAACTAAGTTTCCAAAGACGCACTGGAAGAAACATTTACTGGCAGACAGCTGATAACCAATTAATGTTTTGAACTCTTAATTCAAGTTAACTTCTTGTAAATCAAAAAATCCAGCATTCTACAATCACTCCATGTCCCACATGCCACACTGTTTTAATCTCAGAACAATGTACCTGAAAGCAATTTTAACATCATTATGCTGAATTTAAGAAAAACTCAGTTTTTACACATACGTGTTTTCTACAATCCTGATCCAAGAAACAACATGGAGTTCAGAAAGTACGACGAAGTTAACAAGCCTGGTACAAAAGAATGCATTATTTTATCAATACAGCTGTGAGCTAATATCTTATAATTTATTGAATTTCTCTATGGACAAATGCTATATAAGGAACAGTAAAGGGTCATTAAAGTAAAATAAGCATTAGAATGTTAAGAAAGGGACAAAATATTACTGCCGTATCATTTCACTTTATGGCCTCATTTCTGGTATCAGCAAATGGGTAACAGAAATACTCTTCAAGCGCTTAAACCGTGAATTGTTCAGCCAAAACTGATATATTTTCCCTCTGTTTAGTTTCTGCCCTGTATTCCTGTTCATATTTTTATATCTGAAATCAATGTTTTGCAGCTGCTTAAAATTTATGTTCATCAAAGTTACTAGTCTTCTCTCAGAAGCTTAACATTCAGCATAAAGTTTTGTTCTGCCTCAGAGAAGTGGCACTCCTTAGAACCACAGTACCACTGCCTTTCTGTGCTCCAAACTGACTGACCTCAGGTCTTCTATAGAGTTGCGCTCTCTCTAGCCATCCTTCGCATTGGGGACTATCTTAAATCAATACTAGAAATCTCCTGGGCATTTTACTGAGTTTTATTAGTGAGTTGACAACCAGGTTTATGGAGTTTCTTACATTTTTGAATATGCAGAAAGCTTCCTAGTGGGATTTACATAATGTTAAGCTAGATAATATTTTCGCTGATTTTCCTTGGAAATGGGTACCCTATTGTACTGGAAGCTTTTGTAAAACTATTTGATACAACTTCACCTCTGTAGTTTCACAAATACCACCATAAACAAGCATTTAGAGATCAACTCTCAATATATTAAAATAAAAGAAGTTCCTATACTTCTGTGCCCTCAGAAATTAACAAAGAAGCTTACTTAAATGCAGCTCATCACTTCAGCTAATAGAGTTTTTAAAACATCTCAAACTGAGTAATGGTTATTAAAAAATTAATATGAACTTTTGTTTCTCCGATGGACCAAAGTTTTTGTCATTTTAAGAGCTAAATTGCACTCCCTAAAGGGGGGTGGGGGAAAGAAGGTTTGACTACATTTGCATTTATTTCTTCTCCCTGTACTTCTCAGCTAAATCACTTTTAAGCAAGGGAACTGAAGTAAAGCATATCATCTCTGTTTGACATCCCCTTGCTACCACTCCATCACCCCTTCCTACCACAGCCCAGTCCTTGCCTGTTGGCTGCACCCTGCACTCCAAGTACTTGGTCCAGAACAAGACCCTCCTTTCCCTTCTCGGCTCCTCCCTGAACATCCTCCTCAATCCACTATCATGTTTCAGTCAGAGATAGCTCCCTGATCATAAAGAAGTCAGTTACACATTGAATTGGTAGCAAAGTTACTGTCAGTCCAGGCATTTAAAGCCAGACTTACCCCACACTGTACCTATTACACCCACTAAAAAATCAAATAGCCGTTTCAGTGTAAACTGGGCAGTTTAATAACATGGAATTTTAGAGTGAGCTATATCTTAATGAGGATGAAGGGACATCATTTTATCAACTAAAGTGTGCTACTCTTCCTCCCTTTATTTGTATTCAGTGTTTTTAAGGAGTCATTAGAAGCACTACAGTTCTTATTCCATCAGTGGAAGTTACCAATTTTAAAAAGCTTCACTGACACTCCTAAATACTGACACCATTTCCTGTTTAATAGGAAGGGAAGACTCCCTGTTCCTTCTAATGATTGCACAGACAGTCATCACCAAGCTAGTGCTATTACCTCCCTACATGACAAGCTGTCAGACCTGAAGATTTATTTTGGTGCAAGCTACAGTTCCTTGATAAATTAGTATATTTTAAAAAATACATTCCAACAGTCAGAAAGAGCTAGAGATCTGCAATAAAACCTGTAAAAGCTGTGCAAACAAAAAAGTAAATTTTAATGCTTATCATGCTGTACTGGAAATCAACTGGTAGTGGTAGTTGACTCATTTTTCTTAAGGTTTCAGTTTCTATTTGAAGGGAGATAGGAAGCTGTCCTTTCTTCCGTGGAACCACAAAAGAACAAAATTTTAAAACACATACTGTGACTAAGAATGCAAAGATTGAAATAAACTTTTTTTGGTCTCAAAAAGCATACAAACTGTACAATAGTGGTCTGTGACACTGTCTAATTAATTCCTTCTGTATGTACCACAGGACTGCTTGGGGACAACGTATTTTTGTACTTTAATCACACATTAAAAAAACAACTGAGGCAAAGCTCATGACAACTGAAACTTGTGAAACGTAGGGTCCAGCAGCAGCTCTGTGAATCCCATCACAGTGATACAGTTCACAGGCTGATGGCACACGACTTCCAACTCCCTCCAGACAAGCACAACTCGCAAGCAGACAAGCTGCTTGCCCACAAAAGCCCTGGAGAAAGCTCTTACCTTGAGCAATGTCATCCTGCCTTTGCAAGCAGGGCTGCTCAGCCTTCATCACCTGGGGAGGCTGCTCTGGCTCCTGCTGCTTGTAGTATTTGCCCTCATTGAACACCTGTGGCAGGTTGGCGGTGTGTACCTGCCGGAGCTGCTCATAGTCATTCAAAGCTGCTGTCAAGTCCCAATTTTTGCCTGCCAAACAGCAAAAGGACATTCTGCTCACATCTGTATGTGACCAGATTGACAACCTGGAAACCATCTTCATATACACTTAAAATATAAACTTAAATAGAGAAATCACTCTTACTTAAAGCATCAGTAAGGAAACAGAAGTCCTTTGGATAAGCCATTTTACCACCACTTCCTCCCTCAACAAAAAAGCACAGTTTATAAAAACCTTTAAAGTACACAGTAAATGGACAAAGATTTTTTTTTAATTTATGTTTTAGTTTTCTTTATATCGCAATTGGAGAAGACCTCAGGAAAGCTCTTGTTCAACCTCCTGCTCAGAGCAGGGTCAGCTATCAGATCAGACAAGATTGCTCAGGGCTTTAATTCAGTTTGGTCTTTAAAACATCAAGGATGGAGACTGTACAACCTCTCTGGGCAAACTGGTCCCACATTTGATTGTCTTCATGAGACCTATGTCCACTCAGAACCTCTCTTGCTCAAGTTATACCCATTGCCTCTTGCCCTCCTGCCATGCACCACTGAAGAGCCTGGCTCCGACTCCTTGATAACCTTCTTACTGGCACTGGAAGGCTGCTGTTGGATCCCCCCAAAGCCTCCCCATTTCCAGTCTGAACAAACACCTCTCCCTCAGACTCTCCTCACAGGACTTGTGCTCCAGCCCCCAACAACCTTTGTAGCCTTCCCCTGAACTCAATGCAATTTATAGCTGTCTTCCTTGGACTGGGGGTGGGGAGCAAAATTAGATACGGTATTATAGATGTCTAATGAATGACGAGTAGAGAGGTATAAATCACTTCCCTCAGCCTATGGTCCTGTTGATGTAACTCAGCATATGGCTGGCTTTCCTAGATGTCAGGGCACATGGCTGGTTCATGTGCAGCTTGCTGGCTATCAAGATCTCCAAGTCTTTTTCTGCCAAACTGCGCCCCAGCCTGTATCATTGCAGGGGGTTCTTTCCAGGTGCAGTGCAATGCTCTTCATTCTTGTTAAACTTTATCAGGTTCCTGTTGGTCATTATCCTTGTTCTGTCTAGGTTCCCTGAATGGCAGCTTTGCCCTTGAAGACATCAACCAGTCCCCCCAGGTGGTGTCATCCGCAAACTTGATGTGGCCTCACTGGTAAAGACTTTAAACAGGTATAGACCCCTGAGGTACAGGCACTTGTTACCAGCTTCCAGCTAGAAAGGCTGCCCATTAACCACTACCCTCTGAGCTTGACCATCAAAACAGGTATTTGCCCATCTAGTTGTCCACCCACCCAGACTGCAACATCCTAACTTGAATATAGCAATACTGTGGGAAACAGTGTCACAAGGCTTGCTAACCTTCAGGTAAAAGTTATCTGCTGCTTTCCTCTCTGCTGCAAATCCAGACATGGCCAGGACTTCCCTTGCTTGGGCTCTGATCAAATGGCTCCAGATACTGGCAATTTAAGATGAACACTACATCCCACAGGTTTAGATTATAAAATAGTGAGTAGTAATTCACATCTGTACAGTTGTATTAATAATAAATAATTAGCAGCAGTGATGGAAAGACATGACTGTTAGTGTTATAGCACAATTGTGTGAGAAACTTTTCTATCTTTCTATTCACAGAGCAGCTAGAATGCAAATACAAAATACTTTAGGTCCTTTTATCTTATACATCAGAGAGAACTTGTGCTCTCAGAGATTTTAAAAGTCTTTCAGAAAGCAGATAGTATATGACAGTGTTTTGTAACAAAGCGTGCAGTGAGAGGATTCAGTCAGTGTGGTTCCATGGAAACTGCCAACACAGAATCCTCGAAAAGATTTGCTTCCAAGCTCCCACATCATATTGCTATGACCAGTGATAACAGAACACAGGCTAATATCCGTAGATAAAGAAGCCTGTTCAGTTGTGGTGGGTTGACCCTGGTTGGACACGAGGTGCCCACCAAGCCGCTCTATCACTCCTCTCCTCAGCTGGACAGGGGAGAGAAAATACAACAAAAGGCTCATGGGTTGAGATAAGGACAGGGAGATCATTCACCAATTACTGTCACAGGCAAAACAGACTTGACTTGGGGAAATTAATTTATTACCATTCAAATCATAATAGGACAATGAGAAATAAAACCAAATCATAAAACACCTTCCCCCTGCTTCTCCCTTCTTCCTGGGCTCAACTTCACTCCTGATTTCTCTCCCTCCTCCCCTCCAGCCACGCAGGGGGATGGGGAACGGGGGTTGTGGCCAGTTCATCACACGTTGTCTCTTCCGCTCCTTCCTCCTCAGGGGGAGGACTCCTCACACTCTGCCACTGCTCCAGCATGGGGTCCCTCCCACAGGAGATAGTTCTCCAGGAACTTCTCCAACCTGAGTCCTTCCCACAGGCTGCAGTTCTTCACGAACTGCTCCAGCCTGGGTCCCCCCACGGGGTCACAAGTCCTGACAGCAAACCTGCTCCAGCCTGGGCTCGTCTCTTCACGGGGACACAGGTTCTGCCAGGAACCTGCTCCAGTGTGGGCTTCCCACAGGGTCACAGCCTCCTTCAGGTGCATCCACCTGCGCCAGCATGGGGTCCTCCATGGGCTGCAGGGGCAGAGCCAGCCTCACCATGGTCTTCACCAGGGGCTGCCGGGGAACCTCTGCTCTGGTGCCTGGAACATCTCCTCCCCTCCTTCACTGACCTTAGTGCCTGCAGAGTTGTTTTTCTCATATATTCTCACTCCTCTCTCCGGCTGCAGTTGTTGCATTTTTTTCCCCTTAACTCTGTTACTCCAGAGGCGCTGTCACCGTTGCTGCTGGGCTCAGCCTTGGCCAGCGGCAGGCCCATCTTGGAGCCAGCTGGCACTGGCTCTGCCAGACACAGGGGAAGCTTCTAGCAGCTTCTCACAGAAGCCACCCCTGCAGCCCACCCCACAACCAAAACCTTCCCATGTAAAACCAGTACACTAGTACAGATGTTGAAATCATACTTGTCACTCTCAAAAAATAATAATGGAAAAATTGTTGACATGTTTGTACACTATTTTCATAACAGTCCTGCTAAGTTAAAATACATAGATGTCCTACCATTCTCCAAGTACTTGTTTTTAGTTGTAAAATTATCAATGTTTAATAGCAACAAAACAGACCCCACTTATATAATTATATAAGACTTTCACAGCATTTCATGAACACTTTTTTTGGGAGTTCAAAAGTAACCTGATTCTGACTAATACTGGATTCATTACACCATAAAAAATTGCCACTTTAGGTACTTTGAGAAGCTACATTACCAGAGATGCAGTTAAATATAACTTATTTGCTTACACAAAGGAGAAGAAGCTAAAAATAGTATAAAGCAGTTTTAAACAGATAAAAGAAAGTCTATTACTGTTACAGTCATTTCTGTGAAGAACAAAAACCTAATTGAAGGAGTAATAAAACAGCAGAAACAGCTGTTACCTACAGGGTTCAGCTAAACTATCTCAGGTTTTGAAGTACTAAACAAAATTGAGAAAGGAGAATTCATATCACTGAACAAGAATGTTATATATATCCCAAGTAGTCCGTAATATAAACCACCATGTCAGTGATATGCAATGGTTATATAAGTGATGCTGTAATTTTCTATTAAAAAGCCTGTTGGACAAAACGTATATTCAGTGAAAATTGTCAGAGATCCTAGAACAAGAACTTGAGTTATTACCATAATTTTTTCCCTAAAAATCCCATATAGGTTCAACAGCTATAATCCAGTCAGGGCTCTGCTCTAACTATATATATCATCTGAATCAAGTTGTCCAACGCAAACACCAACGAATCATGAGTGTGTTCCCAAGATTGATGTGATCACATATCAATGTTTGGAGTAGGGATTGGTTTTCTTTGGTCTTGTTTTTAGGAGGAACTTACAATATGTTTTTTAAATCATCTGCTCGATCATGAGAATGATAAAGTAAAAGGTTTTTTAGAAAGTAAAAGTGACAATAAATATAATTCTAGGAAATATAGGTTTAAACAAGAGAGTATAATTCAAGTATTGGCAATGGTACAAGTGCAGTGCTTATAGCACCCAGCAGCAACCTGGGTTTATTCAGTACAGATTCTTGAGTAACGGACCTATATTAATGGAACACAGAGCATTTTTCTAGTGTCAGGGCATTCCTTACAGGTCACCTGCTCAAGATATTTTCATACTTAAGTTCTGCAATCTGACAAAAATCACTGCACATGTGCTGCAAATGACTGCTGTGTGATGGGGCTTTGATGTATGTAATAGGAAAACAGAGTATCAGTAGACTAAAAGAAATCCCGCTGTCCTAAGTTTTAGACCACATGCAATCATCCATGGTACAATGTAGCAACTGAACTTCTAATACCAACTTGAAACTATACATAAAATAAAATTTCTATATCTAAATATATCTTACATAAAAATACTTTCTCTTCAAATCTCTCGATTTCCCTGGAGTTGTCCCCATCTCCTGAACAAAAGCACCAATCAGCACCAAAGCCCTAAACCTCACAGAACCAACATAGGAAATTTTATTGGCCTCACTTTCCCCAAATTTGCCACAGCCTCCCAGCATTGGAATGCAAGAAAAAAATTCAACCAAACTGGAGAACTTATTAACACTTCCATCTCCATGAAATAGGTTTTTTTAATATTATCCACCCTAACTAACCAGTTGTCCTGGTTTGAGCTGGGACAGAGTTAATTCTCTTCATAGAAGCTAGTATGAGGCTATGTTTTGGATTTGTGAGGAAAAAGATGTTGGTAACACACTGATGATTTCAGTTGCTGCTAAGCAGTGAAGGACTGTTCAACTTCTCGTGCTGGCCTGCCAGCGGGGGTGCACGGGAAGCTGGGAGGGGGCACAGCCAGGACAGCTGACCCCAACCGGCCAAAGGGTATTCCGTACCATATGACATCATGCTTGGTAGATAAAGCTGGGGTGAAGAAGAAAGAAGGGGTGAGTGGACGTTCAGAGTTATGGCATTTGTCTTCCCAGGTAGCCGTTACGTGTGATGCAGCCCTGCTTCCCTGGAGATGGCTGAACAGCTGCCTGCCCATGGGAAGTCAAGGGGTGAGTTTGAGGGTGGTCAAGCATGGGAACAGGCTGCCCAGGGAGGTGGTGGGGTCACCATCTCTGGAAGTGTTCAAAAAACGTGTGGATGTGGTGCTTCAGGACATGGTTTAGGGGACATGGTAGCGTTGGGTTGATGGTTGGACTTGATGATCTTGAAGGTCTTTTCCAACCTTAGTGATTCTGTGATTCTGTGAAGTGGTGAATGAATTCCTTGTTTTGCTTTGCTTGTGTGCACGGCTTTTGCTTTCCCTATGAAACTGTCTTTATCTCAACCCATGATTTTTCTCTTTTTTACTCTTCTGATTCACTCCCCCATGCCACTGGGGACGGAGTGAGCGGGCAGCTGCGTGGTGCTTTGTTGCTGGCCAGGGTTAAACCGCAACACTAGTGTAAGCATTTTCAGCTACTCTCTAGAGTACTGGAAACATGTAAGCTTGCCCCCTTTGCCAAGGCTTCCTCTCCTTTTGGTTTATATTTTCACAAGTAAATACAGATGACAGACCTTTAATTTTTCCCATTGCCCATGAAAAAAGAGAATTCATCAGTTTGGGAGAATTAAAGAAGAAAATTTGTAAGTCAGAGTAGAGGACACTGGAGGCAGCAAAAAGAATTAGGGGAAAGGAAGAGAGGAAAAAAGAACAGAGGCATTTATAAAAAGATACTATGTAAAGAAATACAAATAAGTACAAAAATATAATGTAGTGTAAAATTAAAAAAAGTAAACATATCTAAAAAAATTGTGATGTGATTTGGACCACAGAAATGGACTGCAGAAGCAATGGACAAGCTGGGAAAGAAACAGAAAGGTTATTAAATTCAGAGATGTCCAGAACAGATTATCTCAGCAAGGAATTCTAGCATTGTGACATAGCAAGTGAGAAAGTTTCAGCTGGAAATTACTCAAGAAACTAGTGGGGCTTATGATTGTGGGGATGAATAGAACTAACTCTATCTAGCTCTCCTCCTTTAAACTTTGAATACCGAAAGCTTTTGAATTTCTAAAGCTGTATCTTATTACATTCCAAACTAAGTTTTGAAAGAAGAAAAAAACCTGTGGTCTGCTGGGTCAGAAAGGACAAAAATAAATTCATATAACATTGAAATCAAACATAAACCCCGCAGTGCCTTATGGGGTAGGTCCTTCCTTCCAGTCTTGCTACTTTTCTAACAAGTTTCACCAGCCTTCTGGTTTGGAGCAAACTGCACACAGTCCCTCTGGGTCCCTAGGAAAACACTCTATTATTTAAAGTTCTGTTTGTATGTCTGTTGCCTGTTCTTCTCTGAAATCTAGACCCTGCGCCCCACACAAGTCTCGGCTGTCACATCTTTTTTATTTTCTTTAATTGTCATCTCCTGCACAGGCCCTCAACAGAAAGGAACAATCTTCCCTATCCCACAAAGGTTACACCTAACATAGGTACTGACATGTCCTCCATCACAAGGTTGAAGGAGAAGCAACAGGTAATTAATCTATTTTGCATAGTTTCATCAACTAAATTAAGTGAAATATGACTTTTTGTTGCACTCTGAAGGACAAAAACAACACAAGACTATTTTTCAGACTGTCTGTTTTTTAAATTACGGTTACTTATCTGATGCATCCTACTGTTCACTGCCTGCTAACTTCTTTGTTTATATGACATATTATTGTATTTAAAAAGGTATTTCACAGGCATAACAATGTTATTTCAGTACACACAATCTCATCAGATGACAAGTCACTGGTAGCACCATATCAGTCAGTAGGAACTGAATTGCTCCAAAGGAGCACTGACACAGTGGGTTTACATTAAAGGTTTCTAATGGTCAGAGAACATCAGTCAGCAAAAAGCTGGAGCAGCACAAACCTGGTTAGAAAACACAGGTAGTGAATCATGATCAGGATGCTGGAATCAAATCAATTCACTAAATCAACAGAAAGAATACTCTTACTGAACAATTATTTCCAGAACAGCTGCATGTGTTATATGAGTCAGCAGGTATAAAAATTTAACAGGACTGAAAGGTCTTTGCTTTAAAACCAAGTGTTTCCAATGTGGAGGAAAAGCAACAAAACAAAAAAAAAAGGTGCAGCTGAGTAAGGAATGGAAGATGCACTCTGACTGAGGGCTGATACTGACATTTTAGTGTCAGAGGCAGCAGGCATCTACATGAAAGGGAAGTTAAAAAATAAACCCAGTCACATTATGAAGTTTCTGTCCTAAATAATAGTTGCTTGAATAACAACAGGAGGCACTGGCAGCCTTAAGAAAAAACAAAGACTTAGATAAAACAATACATAGTTTTAAAAGCCATTTATCCGTTTTTGCCTTACAACCTCAAACTGGATTAGTAAAGGGTTAAAAAAAATGCTAAAGAACATCAAGGGTAGGACTCGCGTCAGAAGCATTCCAGATGATTCAGTTTTTTCCTGATCATCAGAGAGGACTGCTTTCCCCCACCCCCAACCTCTGCCCTATTTACACAACTTGAAGAGTCCAATAAGTGTTCAGAAGTGGGCTTCCGAGCGATCTGATGCTCTGAGACCAAGCTGAGAGACATAAAATTTGGATCCAGGTCTTGGTCCTGGATCCAAAAAGCCTAGCTTTCCTTAGGGTGCCTCAACCAGGGATGACATAAAAGTGCCAACAGTAGAAGAAAGGGGCAGGGGATGAGAACTGAGTGTCCAGTGCCAAGGCTTTCTGTGGTAGGTTCACTAGACTCCAAATCCCAGGCTAGAAAGAAGTTGAAAAGGAGGCAGCAATCAAGAGTATTCTCTACGTAAGAACGCTACTGCAAATTCCACAGAGAGTGCATTCTCACCTTGGCACACTGCTCTTTGGGCATCACATCTTTAGTGAACACAGGGGGAAAACTGTTTGCTATTAAATCTAGCTTCTGAGGGAGAGAAATGTTGTAGGTGACCTCATTGCTTGCCAACGTGACACCCATCTACAAGAAATTCCGGAAGGAGGATCCTAGGAACTACAGGCCTGTCAGCCTGACCTCCATACCAGGGAAGATCACGGAGTGGTTCGTCTTGAGAGAGCTCACAGGGCATATGAAGGACAACCAAGGGATCAGACCCAGGCAGCATGGGTTCATGAAAGGCAGGTCCTGCTTGACCAACCTGATCTCCTTCTATGACCAGGTGACCTGCCCAGTGGATGAGGGAAAGGCTGTGGATGTTGTCTGCCCGGACTTCAGCAAGGCCTTTGACACCATCTCCCACAGCATTC
>NW_010554276.1:0-9404 GCF_000687285.1 Phaethon lepturus | reverse complement strand
AGCTGCCGGCTGGGGCTAAACCACGACAGTACTATACAGAACCATAACAAAAAATGTATGCTAAAATAATGATTTATATTGAAGTGCCAAAAGGAACAGAAAAATATGGAAATAAAATAAACAAGCCCCAAAGCTATACTTTTTCTTTAATTTTCCAGCTTAAAATTGTCTGGAATCTAGATCCTGAGGTTTCTCTCTTTTATTTTAATCACTATGATTTATTTGTAGACTATGTGTATGTTTAAGCGTTTTAATGATTTTTTTTGTTTTAATGTTTTATTTTCCACAATCAGATTATATTAATAAGCTTCACTGTCCTCTTCTTGAATGGTAGATTTTATTATCTTTGAGGCTTCAGTGTGGGTTCAAGATTTCCAGTAACAGGGCTTTAATTCAGCTTTGACTTTTACCTTACAAAGTCATGAATTGCAAGACAATCAGGGTATTAATACGTTGCACACTCCTTTCAGAGCTGCCAATGTGTATGCAAAGTTCATTGCAATGAAAAGAAGAATGAATCAGACCTTAAGAAGTAGATTATATGTCACCCTTGTGAAGTGGCATTATATTAGGTAAAATAAAAACTATTCAGTCCTTCCAGGCTTATTCTGGAAAGTGGCCAGAGAAAATCTTTCCATCAGAGTTTACCTGGTCACCTCCTTTGTACCTACGTCAGGGATGCCCCTGTTGCACTTCTCTTTTGCTGGAATACATTATATATTACAAGTTTTTATTCCAAGGACCAACACTTTCTTTTGTTTTAGCCCTTTTATTTTTTTCCAATTGTTCATTTCATTTCTTGCAGGCAAGTAGAGTCTGTCATAGGATATATATACATTGTCTCATAGTCTTCAAGTTGTGGAAACAATTCTTGTCTGATTTCTTATATATCCCTATGTATCCTTGATATCACTCTAGCTTCCTGATTCACCCAAGACATGACAAGAAAAGAAGACATTAGGAGTGGTCAATAAATTCCTGAGGAAGGGAAGGTTGTTTTAGTTGTGGCACAAGAGTGTGAAATCAAAACTATGTAAAGCTACATTCATTACATAAGAATAGCACTGCAAATAAATGAAAACATAAAGAGTTGCAAGCCACCACAAACATTATTTTTACTCTGAAATCTTACTGGGAACTGGACAAGTAGGAAACTATATTGCTACATCTACATAAAAGTTTTAGTAGATACAAAAGCAGGTTGTTTAGAAAGACCTATGTCATTGCACGCAGTGGAAAAGAAGGTTTTAGAAATGTATTGCCCATAACTGAGAATGCTTCCACTTTAAGGTTTTTTTAAAGTACACATTAAAGTGGGAAGGTGAATGTATAGACATCCAGAAGAAAAAAAGATCTTATTCTGACATTACCGTGAGGTTCTAGCAGTGTGCCTCAGAGTGTTCAAGTTGCTATGATTTATTGCTCCATCAGATCACCTAAGAATGCTTTGTAGACTCATATCTTGAGCTACTGTTCATTAAAAGAGCATCATAAGCAAAGAAACATGCTTCATGGGTTAACTATTTGGTCGTATATGCAGAGAGAAGTGGCTTTTTATCAAGGACATACAGACACAGCACCTCTTAGGGATGTCTGGAACTCTTTTAAAACCCTTTTTATTGCAATGACAAAAAGGGCAAAACTGGTAAGTCAGAATAGCTAAGGAGTCAAATGAACTATATATCCCGAGATGCATAGAAATCTGTCTTTGAAATAATGTCGGATACTGAAGCAAAACATTTTTAAATTTTACTGGCATCCATAGAACAATCCATGTACATGATAAATACATGAAAGTTACAGTGTCAACTCAGACAGAATATAAGTACATTGAGGAAAGTAATAAGTTGGTAAAGAAATCATATTGGGCTCCTACTTTTATCACAAAGCATCATGCTAATTGACTGAAAGAATGAAGTTCTTCCATGATTAAAACTACAGAACTAAAAAAGCCCTGGAAACCCTTTACAGAATCAGAGAACTGCTGAGATTGGAAAAGGACCACTGAAGATTGTGTTGTCCAACCCCCTTCTCAAAGCACGGTTAGCTAGAGCAGGTTGTTCAGGGCTGTGGCTAGTTGTGTTTTCAGTATCTCCAAGGATGGAAACTCCACAGACTCTCTGGGCAACCTGTTTCAGAGTTTGATCACTCTCACAGTAAAAAAGGTTTTCTTATGTTCAAGTGGAACTTCTTATATTTCTGTTTGTGCCCAATTGCATCTGGTCATTGGTTACCTCTGAGAAGGGTCTGGCTCCACCTCCTTTACTCCCTACCAACATGTATTTATACATTGATGAGATCCCCCCTGAGCCTTCTCTTCTCCGGGCTGCACAGTTCCAGCTCTCAGCCTATTCTCACATGCAGATGCTCCACTCCATTACCCATCTTTGTGACTTTTAGAATCATAGAATACTTTGGATTGGAAGGGACCTTTAAAGGTCATCTAGTGCAACCCCCCGGCAGTGAGCAGGGATATCTACAACTAGATCAGGTTGCTCAGATCCCTGTCCAACTTGACCTGGAATGTTTCCAGGGATGGGGCATCTACCACCTGTCTAAGCAACCTGTGCCAGTGTTTCAGCACCCTCATTGTGAAAAATTTCTTCTTTATATCTAGCCTAAAATTACCCTCTTTTAGTTTAAAACCATTACTCCTTGCCCTATCACAACAGGCCCTGGTAAAAGGTCTGTTCCCATCTTTCTCATAAGCCCTCTTTACGTACTGAAATGTTCTTCTTTACCCTCTTTCCAGTATCCCTGGAACGATCTATGTCCCTGTCCTCTAGGAAGCCCAGACCTGACCCAGCACTCCAGATGTGTCTCACCAGTGCTGAGTAGAGAAGAAAGATCACCTCCCTCGACCTGCTGGCAATGATCCACTTAATTTCCCCAAGGGTGGTGTTGGCCGCCTTTGGTACAAGGGCACATTGCTGGCTCATGATCAGCTTGGTGTCCATGGGGCCCCCTAGGTCTTTTCCTGCAAAGCTGCTTTCTATCCAGAAGATTAATATTATCTTCACACATAAACGAAGGTGGTACATTTTTATCTAGTCCCCTCTGACAACAATTACTTCACATTATAACACACCAATAACCCCCGGAATATGATAGAACACTTTAAAAAGGAAGAAATAAAGACTATTTATATTATTTTCCAGTGAACCACCTGACAATCAAACAGATGATCTAGGACCTTATCTTCTACAGATATAAACTTGGGTTCAAATATATGAATGCTGAAATGACAGAATAAGGCCAATAAAACTAAAATCAAATTGAGAAATAAGTGTAGGCTACTATTATGCTTGTCACAAAGGAAAACAAAGGTAAAAAGGATCTGCACATGTGAAAATGCTGGATGACAAAGCAGACAGGGTAGTATTTCTCAAATCTGTTGCAAAAGTTTCTGCTAGTTATAACATAATAATTCAATTCAGGAACATGATTATAGTATCATATATATTACTAATAAAGTAATGTTTGTATATTTTACAGACCTGCTGGAGCAAACTATTGAACACAAAACCAATTACTGATGAAAAAGTAGTAATGCATTTGAACTTTACACACAGTAACATTTTGTTAACCTTACAGAAAGAAGATGAGGAGAAAAAGTCTGTGTCAAGTCCTTACGCAAAATTGTTTGAGAGGATTGGCTGTGAGGATGATGGAGAGGAGGGAGACAAACCCCAGATTGTAGGCATTTTAAGTTGTGAAAACCTTATTCATAAAAACAGACTTTGCTGCTGGGCAATACAAAACAGTAAATGCCTAAGTGTCCATACAGGTCATGTTCATTCCGTCAGAAGGCTAAAACCAGGAAGGTGTTATTACAGTGTAATAACTGCCAGGTGTTATTCAGTGTAGGAACAGAATCTTGTAAGGGCTATAAGGATTGCAAGGTCTGTTACAGTTTCATAAGATTCCTGAAATAATTCATTGTAAGTGAGTTACAGCTGTTTTTTTTTTGGGGGGGGGTAGTGTGTTTTCACTCCAGCAAATTCTAGTATTTGTTACTTAAGAATAACAAATACTTTTCTCTCTTAAAAAAAAAAAAAATTCATTCTGGCAGGCAACCCAGCACATTCTTCCCATCCTAAATGAGAGAAATCACACTCCTAGTCATAGAATAACTATATCCTTTTGAAAGTAGAAAAATGTTTCATGAGATCTTGGAAACAGAAATTTTTTGAAGCTTTTTGTTCTCTCAACAATTTGATGCTATGACTAGGTATGTGGAAGAACCATTCCAAAAATAAAATCAAGTTTCTACAAAATGGCTGTGCATACGCATGTGCATATGAGTAGAATTTATACAAAAGAGTAATTATCAATTAGTGGTTTTCTTCCTTTGGTGAGGGTGTAAACGGGTATTAAGAGGAACTGTTACTGCTCAAAGGCAATTCTAATACAACACACTAATGAAAATATTAAGAAGTCATGAATAACATGCCTTGTTACACCTGTAGCCACACGCAGTGCCCATGCATTGTATGGACAAGAATATAGTCAGGAACACTTTTTATTTTTTAAACATTTGCACGGTAATTCTCAATTATTCCAAGCTGAAACAAACTGGAAGTCCCTTGGTTGAAAAGCTGCACATGTCATGGAGTCTAAAGATACAGTCACTCAAAAGACAAAATTGGATTTATTCTCACACACTTCAGTCAGAAGAATGAAAATCACTACTTGGCATAAAGAAGTCAGTGTTAAAAGTAAGAAAGGTAAAAAGGAAAAGTTTTAATGTGGTCCTTCAGCTAAGTCAACACTGGTGAACAAAAAAGTTAAGGTATCTATATGCTACCACTAAATAATATTTCAAATTATACATTACTCTTTTTTTTGTGTTTGAAATCCTGATTTTAGTTGTTATATTTTCCTAAATCTTCCACTGATGATGAGGATAGACAATCATTCTGACAGGGATTTCTCCTGGTAAGGAGGTAACAAGGTATGGAACAAGAACAGAACTAATCAATTATCTCCTGACAATCCTGGCAGCTGTACCACTAAAGCTTGAGAAATCACCTGCCTGGACTGTGGAAACTCACTGATGCCTAAAGTTAATCATCTCCCAGTCCTATAAATAGTGGTCTGCAAGTGAGACCCTTTGAGCTCTCCTGGACTGCAGCGGGCTGTGACCAACACCTCCCTCTGAGTGGGATGCCTCTCAGAGTCTGTGAACCCTCAAGTTCACGATCAACTCAGAGGCTCAACTGTTCACCCATTGAGCAATGTATAGCATTCGACATGAGTATTTGACTGGATGTGAGGGGGATCTTTAATAGGAATCTTTGTACATATCTATCTCTTTTCTCTACATCTCTTTATGTGTCTCTTTATACCTCCCTTTATGTTTTAGGTTGATTATGCTGCTAAGTTTTATATGATTTGATACTGTGATTTACCTCAATAATGTTGGTGAATCTGCTGCTTTTTTGTATTAGATAAATTGCCATCTTTAAGTTACAGCAAGCACAAAATCATGGACTATATAACTACACCAGAATCCCTGATACCCTATCCCTTTAGTCATAAACCATTGACCAACTCTGGGACTAGGGGTGGATTTCAGCCTACTCTGAACCTCATGACTCAACGAAAGGGTGTCCCTTACTTTCTCTTCTCATTCTACACTTAAGTCACACTTAACCCTATTCAATTTCCCTAAATCATTGCAACCTAATTGTAATTTGATTTCTCTGTGTATATTTTTCTGTTTTAAATAAGCAACAGAGTGGACCTTGCTATTGAATTCTGTTAAGTTGTGCCCTTTCACAAATTTATATTAAATCATTTGCTTTCTCATATCCTTGGTGATGATTCTCTAAGCAGACAAACCACTTGTTCACAACAGGGAACTACCACCAAATGGCACAATTACATGCGGCATACCTGTGTTAATGTGATATAAAGGAAGAGAAAAGGATCTGTTTGTAGGATTTTTTTGCCATTCAGATGAATTTGGGGCACATAATATGGAACCTCTGAGTTTAAACAAAGCTGTTTGGAAAACTTGGTAGGACTTTTTGATCACAATATATTTTCAAGCAGTGATAATCTTTTTCTGGGACATATACTCTTCATTGTTAACTGTTGGACTCAGTTTTTCAAGGTGTCACAGACAAAATGATGAATATCCATTAATTTTCTCCAATAATAAATGTGACATTTTCATAACCAAAATATTTTCAAAATAAAAAGAAGTTTTCATCACAGTAAAACTGCCTCTAGTGATTGCAAAAACTGTGCTGCAGGAATAAGACAAAACTAACAATAAAATATCTCTTTCTTCTTGATAACAAGGTTGTGTTTATCCTGCTAATTAAACCCAGATACAAAATCATAGAATCATAGTATAGTTTGGGTTGGAAGGGACCTTTAAAGGTCATCAAGTCCAACCCCCCTGCAACAAGCAGGGACATCTTCCACAAGTTCAGGTTGCTCAGAGACCTGTCCAGTCTGACCTTGAATGTTTCCAGGGATAAATTACTTGTTGCTAGCAGTGATGAACAGAGATTATGCTTCATAACTTTTGGGTAAAAATGGTGTAAGCAGAGTACAAGCCTCACTGTGCACTGTCTACAATGAAGGCAGGCTTTACATTAGAAGCACAAGACAGAAAATAGTATTTGGCCAATAACCTCTGTAGGAACCCACCAGAAGTTGCAAGTTGCCTGTTCCTTGCTCAGAGTTCTGCAATGTCAATGCTGAGCAAAAAGGCACCCTGACCTATGGGTGACCTATGACCCTGACCTATTACCATGTAGTCATTTTATATTTGACAAAAATTCCCAAACACTGTCTCTTGCTTTTTGGATGTGTGTTTAAAGCTCAAGAGTAGAATAGGGTTAAGCAATTCTCATAGGCTTTGAAACAAATCACAGAATGAAGTCTTAAAATTTTTTTAGCAATATTTGAATTGAATTGTGGGTATAATACACAAAAGATCCTTTTCCTCTAAATCAGACTTTCTTAGTTACTGTTATTAAGGGTAAAGTATAATACTATAATAATGTAATTATCTACCCTAAAAATTATCTACCTATACTATAAATTGCCTATCTGATACAAAATTACAACTTGTGCTAAAGATATTTTTACATTAATTGTAAAAATTGTAATTTGCCGTAGGTAATAAGAATCCTTTCTAAACGTGTTAATCAGATGAGTCAGAAAACAGGTGGGAAAATAACATGGACAAAAGAAACGTTTTCTGTGATTAAACAGTTATTTATTATAATTTAGATTTCCTTTTCCTCCAGTCATATTAAAGGAACCATGAGGTAAACAATGGGTATTTTATGAAAGTCAATCACTTTGATTTTAAAGGTAAAAGAATATTATCTTTAACTCTTGATTTACCCTGGAGTAATCCTATTATTGTCTTAATAGTTTTTATGTGATTATTCTGAACCAGTTCCAGTAAAAGTCACATGTCTGTTGGCTCAGCCTAATTTCAAGCTTAATCTAATAATCAACATTTATTGTTATAAAAGTCAGATTTCTACTGATCATAATTTTGAAAATATTTAAGCAGTTGAGAAAAATTAATCTAGTCTTGAAATCTGTTTTAATATTTTTGACAAATTGCAGTAAAAATGGTTTGCTATTTTCTAGGATAGAAGAAAAAGAAATTACATAATCTTGTGTATGTGGAAAAAAATGTGGGCATTGTTTCTATTTCAAGTTCTAATTTTGGGCTGTTTCTGACTTAACTTCTCTGCAGCTTCCTTTCAATAACATCACCTTTGTTGTTCTGAAAATGCACAGATTAGGCAAACAAATAATCCTTTGGAAAACTGCAATAAATATATCCATTAAGGACAGACTTCCTAGATGTCAGAAATTATTAAATCTGATTCTTAACTCAGTTAATTTTTCAAGGCTTGTATTTCAGACCAAAGTGTGCAAATAACTTCCCCAAAGAATAACTAAGCTGGTTTCTTCTGGAAAGCAATAATAGCTAATTACATAACTAAAAGATGTGTCTAGTGAACATATGCACACTGGAAATTTCCTGATTTTTAAGGTGTTTATACACAACCTCAAAATATTTTCTTTAGTATAATTTTTCAATATGTATTTCTAGAGCAACTCAATAGAAAACCTGTCTCTAGCTGCTAGCCAGTCTGCTCAGTCATGTTATTTTGACTTCAAATACAGTCAGGCTATTGTTTTCAACCTACCTTAACAGACTCTTAGATTTTAGTCTTTACTCCCTTCAGATGACTTAAACTGCTGATGATTACAATTCATGTTCTGTTCAGCCACGAGGGAGTATGACACTGAATATGGTAAATTTGCAACTTTCATCTCCGGTTGCATACATTTTATTATATCCAGATGAGTTCTTACTCTAGAATTTCCTTTAAAATGAAGAAATAAAGAGACCGAAATTTTACCTTCCCATATCTCATCCCTTCAAATTCTGCAAGAAAGTGATTCCCTATCAGATTAAACTTTACTCTGAAAAATATTCAGGTGTAAATTGTAAAACACTTCAACATCTGGTGAATATTGTAACAGATCCTCTGAGTTTGAAGAGGTAGCAAAAAGATAGAAATTTAAGCAAGCACTACTCCTTGACATTTGTTGCTAGCTGTTTCAGGGATCCAACTGCTTATAAGCATTTGTTCCATATACAATATCCCTAAACACTCAACTCTGCACTGTGAATTGTGATCTGGCTTTAACTGTAAAAGAGAGAGGAGGGAAGAGAAGGAAGAAAGAGAGAGGAAGGGAGGGAGGGAAGGGAGCTCCCTGAGCTGGAAGACAAAGATGGAGAGCAGAATAAACCCCCCATAATCCAGGAGGAAGCAGTTAACGACCTGGTATGCAACCTGGCCACTCACAAATCTATGGGGCCTGATCGGATCCACCCGAGAGTACTGAGGGAGCTGGCAGAGGAGCTTGCCAAGCCACTCTCCATCATTTATCAACAGCCTTGGTTAACAAGGGAGGTCCCAGATGACTGGAGGCTTGCCAGTGTGACACCCATCTACACGAAGGGCCAGAAGGAGGATCCCAGGAACTACAGGCCTGTCAGCCTGACCTCAGGACTGGGGAAGATTATGGAGTGGTTCATCTTGAGGGCACTCACAGGCCATGTGCAGGACAACCAAGGGATCAGGCCCAGCCAGCACGGGTACATGAAAGGCAGGTTCTGCTTGATCTCATTCTATCATCAGGTGACCCACATAGCGGATGAGGGAAAGGCTGTGGATGTTGTCTACCTGCAATTTAGTAAGTTTTGACAGCATCTCCCACAGCATTTCCTGGAGAAACTGGCAGTTCATGGCTTAGACAGGTGTACCCTTCACTATATAAAGGCTGTCTGGATGGCCAAGCTCGAGGAAAGAAAGAGAGCAAGAGAAGGAAGGAAGGAAGGAAGGAAGGAA
>NW_010554275.1:32362-32562 GCF_000687285.1 Phaethon lepturus | reverse complement strand
TTCCTAGTAGGCGCAACCAATCCAACACCGAGAGGAAGGGTGGAAGCTCCCACCCCCGCCCGCCCAGTCGGAGCGAGAGCGGGCGGGAGAGTCGGAGCCCAGCCGTCGCAATCGAGCGCCGAGCGACGCTAGGTCAGGATTGTTGCCGTTGGCGACGGAGCAAGCTGAGGGGCGGCCCGGCGGGGGGCGGCCCGGGCGGC
>NW_010554275.1:25519-32145 GCF_000687285.1 Phaethon lepturus | reverse complement strand
CGGGAAGCGCTGCCAGGGCGCAGGCGGTCGCTGTGCCGAGCAGGGAGTACCGCAGGCCCTCTGTGTGCCACTTAGCCTAAGTGGGAGAAGGTGTGGTGCACACCACGACGTACAGAGCCTCAGGAGAACAGGAAGCCACGCGCCCAGGTGGAGCTGAAGCCACGTAGGCTCGGCCTTGCTTGCACATGGGAGCATTTGGCGCACCGGTGTTCCTGAGGAGAGATTGTACACGTGAGACTGTGTAAAGTTAGCTCGTGTATCTGTAAGGACATGTATCTGCAAGGATGTGCGTGTGTGCGTGCTTCCTGTGTGCTTACACCTGCACCAAGGCAACGCACGCATGGCACTCGAACAGGAAGAGAAGTTGCTTCAGATGGATGAATATACACGGTCTCTATTTGCTAGCATACACTCACAGACTCTGCAAAGATCTTAAAGGAAAAAAAACACAAGTGCAAACTAAGCCATCATACAACCCTCGTGTAGAGATACATATATACATGTGACAAGCAGCTGAAACATAAGCATACTATGATACAGAGATATACAAACAGCAGAGGAACAGATGGACAAGACCATTAATTTAGTTACCATATTTTCCTGTCAGACACACATATTTATTATTAATCTATTGATATCAACAGTTTACATGAGCTTTATGTGGCATGCAGATAAACGCAATACACACATTTAAAAGATTTGCTTAACTGTCCAGCCTGAACATCCTGTGAAAGCAAATTTTTTTTACTTCAGACTGACATAGCAATTTTGGAAGGAGTTACCACCTTTCTGTATACGGAAGCAGTAAGGCAATGTATTTCCTTCCAGAGAATGGGGTGCCCTGGAAGAACTAAAGGCAAAGGTAATGGATGCTATCTTTTTTGTTTGCAATATCCCCAACACAACATTTTTAAAAGGGCAGTAGCTGGGCACAGGGGATGAAGATTGCTATTTTGTTTTCTTCCCTACTTTCACTGTAAGCCAGGTGGAGCCTGTGGGATAGAGTGAGCAGTAGCATTGGCTCCAAGAGCAAATGGGCAAGCCCAGATGAAAAAAATTCCATAGTGTGGGGTGGGGATAGAACTGAGACAGCAAGCTGGGAATTCATAGTATTCAATGTAGGGACAGTGAGTCTCTTGAGTGGAGTTAGGAATGGGCATGCTCTCAGAAAGGACAGAAAGAGAGACTGTTCTTTGGGACTCAGGAGAGAATATGTAGGTTTTGTTGTAGCCTAGCAGGCCACTGAAAATTGTGTTACTAAGAACAAGGACCTAAGCTTGCTCTGCAAGCATATAGTGGGAGAGGAAACCTCCATACATACCACCTTTTTATTATAATCTGTCTCACTCTCAGTTCCTCTTTTTCTGAGGCCACCTTGTTTCAGTTGGGGCTGTAATGAAACACAGCTTTAGAGTGTAAAAGTTTTTAAGTGTTTTTCGTATAGTCATGGTAGGAAAATGGCTCTAAGCAGTTCCATTGCAAAGCTCCATCTCATTTACAGATCTTATAACAAAGAAGATGTAGGTGTTCATGGTGGACAAGGAAAACTGCTGTCCTTGGTCTGTAAATGTACAGAGTAGAATGGCAAAAAAAAGAAAAAATAGCAAGCAGGAAAGATAAGTCATGTTGGTCAAATAGTGAACAGATGCACAATCATTTCTTTTTGCTGTTTAGATAGTCATCAATTCCCAGTTTCCAGGCACACCTAACCACACTCCTCCTCATGTGCTGGAGTTTCTCATTACCATCTCATCTACATGTCTTTGGCAATTCTGCTTACAGAAAGTCCCAACTTGTCACCAAGGCATAGGATTGTCAAACTCTTGGAGTCCTGCCCCTGGGATTTCCCTTTCCAGATCCCTTTACTCCCTCCAACAATAATACTTACAAAAAGGTGCCCTGCTTGGTTTGTTGGGTTTTTTTTTTTTTGGTGGTGGTGGATAGAGGTTATTGCAAGGTTCCGTACGGGAGAATGTGTTATAGAAACTGTATTTCAAAAGCTATTCTTATGAACTGAAAATAGTTACTCATAACTGTTATCAGGTAGGAGAAAGCAGTATACAGAATTTAGAAGATATATTGCAGCCCTGTTCCAACTGAAAAAAATGTTTGAAGCAGAAGTAAGGTATCTTTCAAGTTTTACAATTTCCCTTGTTTCTGTTGTTGCCCCTTTTGTCAGGACAAGTAGGAACGAATACTTGAAGCCTTGAACATTTGTTATGTTACAGAGACAGACTGACCAGGTCAAGTGTGTCTCCTGTGCCATTATCTTGACATAAGAAGATTGTAGAGTGTCCTGTTTCCTTGAGCTCCATGGAGGAAAACCCAGCTGTGAGCTTAAATATCTTGAAGTAGCCTGTCAAAAATTCTGCCTATTTTCAGCGCCCTGTTTATGGATGTTGCTTTAGAACTGCCTCCCTCCTGGATTACTGCATCCCTTTCTAACATAGCTGGACAGACAGTTCCCTAGCCTTGTGTTTTGAGACAGCAAACCTGTCAAGCTTCTGATCAGGCCTTTTTATATTTTCTGTTGCACTGTGAGGTAGCTTCTGCTGGTTCCAGCTGTTTTGCTGTTTAAATGGGATGTAATTGGTCCTTCCATTTAGCCTGAAGTAAAGATACTTAATAAAGCCATTAGTTCTGCCCTGCTCTATGGGATCACTTGATAGTAGACTAAAAATTTTCCAGTGAAACAAGATCTTGTTAAGAAGAGAAACACTGTGAATTCTCACTGCATCTGAAAAGTTAAGGACATTAGGCAAAAATGTCACAGTTTAAAAAGGTTGATTCTTTAAACTGAAGTTATTTGCTTACAGTCAGTAATCCAGTAGTCTATAATAATTAGCAAATCAAATTAGAATGATTTTGCTGTAATTTGTTTATGAAACAAAGTAATTTTCTAGCTTTCAAAATGTCATAATTTCATGAAGTATGTAATTAGAATGTCACATTTTTGTCTTCCACCCACCTGAATACTATTCTGTTAAAAAACCCCACGCCTATGCTTTTGGCACGTTATGAAAGGGATTTTGTGTAGCTAATATCCAGAGTGATTTAAGGCAAAATCCATACAGCATGACATACTTAAGGTCCCCATTAATTATAAACATTAAGATGGTTAGGCCAAGGTTTTTCAAACAGATATTAAACCTTTGCTTCACATTCAAGAATCTATGGCACGTGTAAAGACTAAGCTGTGCCTTCTACAGTGAATGATCGACACTGAGGATATGACTTTATGTGAATATATTTGATGGCACTGCTGGGCATACGCAACCCCAGTCCCAGGTCCCAGCCATTCAGTCGTGACATTCTGGCATCTTGGCACTGTACTGGCACAGGTGCATACGTGGCCACAGTGTGAACCAGTCAGACTGGGGAAAAGAACTGATTGAAAAACAAGTGTTCATACTGCTGCTGAGATCACAGCCTCGACTGACGGCTTTCCTACCTGTTCACATTCAGTCCTTTCTCTGAGTAGCAGGAATCACTTGAGAAGATGTAGTGTTGAGCACCTCATTTGCTTCACTTCCTCATCTCCAGCCCCTTTGGAGTTGTTATTGCACAGTAGTTGCCTTTTCTTTTTTATTCCTTCCCCAAGGCTGCCATAATTTTCTTATCACCCCGACTGGTGACACCACTGCTACCCCTGCTAGCAGAAAGGGTGCTGAGGCATCATTTATAAATGTTGGGACAAAGTTAAAAAAAAAAGGTTTTATAAAAGTTGGGACAAAGAAGGAGGAGGGGATGGAGGGATGTTCGGAGTGATGACGTCTGTCTTCCCAAGAAACCATTATGCGTGATGCAGCTCTGCTTTCCTGGAGATGGCTAAACACCTGCCTGCCCAGTGGGGAGTAGCGAATGAATTCCTTGTTTTGCTTTGCTTTTGTGCGCAGCTTTTGCTTTACCTGTTAAACTGTCTTTATCTCAAACCACGAGTTTCCTCACTATTACTCTTCCGATTTTTTTCTCTCCCCTGTCCCACCGTCGGGGAGTGAGTGAGTGGCTGCGTGGGGCTCAGTTGCCAGCTGGGGTTAAACCACGACATTCACCTTCTTTCTTTATTTAATATAGCAGAGATCACTGACCTCCTTCAGTAATATTTCTCATAAGGTTTAACTTTACGAGTTCCTTTCACCCCATACTACTTTAATTACAGTTTAAAAAATTGACACTGGATTTTATTATGAGAAGGCAACCATTTTTATGGGCCAATATTTGAGTTCTTCAGTAATTTTGTTACCACAACTGTATGTGCTTATAATCAGTAAAATGTTGTTGATAGCCATTACCTTATTGCTATCCTGATAAACTGCCATAAACTGTTGTGATCCATCAGTTTCATTCTTTACACAGTTGATTGACTAGACGAACAACCAAAATACTGATGATCCTGCTATTTCCCATAGGTTAATAAGATGTAATAGTAATTATATCTTACCCAAGATAATACCTTTCCAACCACATCTTTCTGGTAATCACCATTTAATTTGGCAGAATCAAACACCTGTAGCTCTAAAAGAGCTACTTTCCAACTAGTTACAGAGAAGATGGCCTCATTTAATTAATTCCTAATACGAAAAGTTCCATTAGATAATTACATTGTCAGGACCTCATTTTTACACCTCACTTGGCATAGGAGCTCTTGCTGTATTAAGGAAATAGAGTCATCACAAAGACGTGCTACTGTTGCTGCTGCGAAGAAGCTGGTAGCGAGGCTGGAGGGGTACTTGGGCTGAGTCTCGTTAGGGGGCTGGGCTGGATGGGGAGTTGTGCCTGTGGTGCTAAAGTATCTTTTTGTGAAAATGAGTTTTGTACATTCAAATTGGCTTTTTTTTTCTGGAGTTAATTGATGAAGCAAGGAGAAGCTCTAAATAACTGCTATACCTGTAGCTGTTTCAGTGTTAGTTTATGAAGAGAATTTGCATTATTTCCTTCTCAACTGACAGAATTATCCTCTTGAGTTTTGTTGGGGCTTTTTTTGTTTTGTTATGTTTTTTTAAAGAGGAATGTTGGGGTTTATTAAAGACTGATAAAGAATTTCATAGCTTTAGACATAGCATAAATGACTGAAGTTAGAGTGTTGTAACAATAATGAATTTTAGTGACCTACAACAGATAAATGATGATATAAGGAAGGATCCTTAAAGTTAAAATAACCAAGCAAATAAAGTGGGGTTTCTGCCTCAAATAGTCCCCCAATCTTTTTGTATTTTTGATAGCTGCTGATGAAAATTGCCATAGGGAAATTCTTGTGATGCTAATGGCTATTTTATATCTGCTTCTGCAGGTGGGAAGAGCTTGTGAAGGTTCTCACAAATGTATCTTCTGTAGTTAAAGTTAGGCTTAAAAGCTATTGTACATGTCTTTTAATGTGAGATTGCCTAACTCATAATAGCATGGTTTTTCCATTTTGGTATAACACTTTGGGTGATCATTTTTATTTGTTACTAGCTTTATTTGGCTAGCAAATATCAATGTGACTTGTTTTAAAGTAAACTTCCTTTCAAACTGAAAATTGACTTTTTTCTTTCATTATGCAGTTATGTTGCAATAAGGACCCACGATTACCTCTATTCTTTAAATGCAATTTCTTGCTTCTTCCTGAAATTTAAGAATGCTTTGTTTTGATTCTATTTCTTCATTTTGATTATTATTTGTGTTGCTCTAGGGTTTGTGGGTATGGGAAGAAAGGCCTAGGCAGAAAAAGGAGCTCAGATTTGTGTAACTGTACCAGAAGATAAAGCTTGATAACACTTGAAGTGTTGCCCTTGGAAACAATGAATTCTGCCTATCCCTGTTTTTCAGGAGGAATGGATTTGGGCAAGGGCACCTTCCAGCAGGTAACCAATAGAAGATTTAAGCACTTTGAATGAGAATTTGAAGTGGAAACTAAAAGTATCAGCACCACAAACCTCCAGTGGGTATCTGAGTCTGGGTTTATTACACTTGTGTGAATTTGTTTCCCCTGGTGAATTCTGAGAGCTGTGAAGGTGTTTGGTAGTCCCTCTCCTACAATCTGATTTTGTCATTTTTCTGGTGATGCTGTGCTATGTCTTCTGTTAGATTAAACTTACAGGCATATTACCTTGCTTGACAGAAACATGAACTACATGGATTTTTGAAAGAAAAACTTCCATAAGCAGTAACAGGTCAAGGTTTCTTTTTTATTATTTTTCCTGTTGGTTTGCTCAAATCTGTTAATTTTATTATCATCCTAAATGAATCTTATAAATATAATCTTCATCTGAACTTCCTTTGTGATCTACAGTGAAGTTGCTGTGTCATTTAAGCAGTAGTAAACCTAACAAGACCATGTAAAACTAAAACAGGTTCAGGATATTCTTGTTAGGTCCTTGTTACTTACTCCTGACTTAGTAAACTTTTTTAAAATCTTTCTGAAACAGTTTTATGTGGCTTCTGAGGGATTTCATTTATTTACAGATCAGATAACACAACGTATTTCATGGTTCTTTCAGAATCACAGAGTGGTTGAGGTTGGAAGGGACCTCTGGAGGTCATGTTGTCTAACCCCCTCAGGCAGGGCCACCTAGAGCAGGTTGGCCAGGACCACCAGTGGTCCAATGAGGGAGACACTGCTACCAAAAAAAAAAAAAAAAAAAAAA
>NW_010554275.1:17713-25050 GCF_000687285.1 Phaethon lepturus | reverse complement strand
TGCTGTACCAACCTGTTAAAGGCTCAGCCTCTGGTTTTTTTTCCTAGCTACTTAACCCGAGAGAAAATGAAAAAAAAAAAAAAAAAAAAAAGTAAAAAAGTGTTTCCTCATCATCAGCGGGAACCTCCCGTGCTTCAGTTTGTGCCTATTGCCTCTTGTCCTGTCACTGGACACCACTGAAAAGAGCCTGGCTCTGCCTTTGCACATGCCTTTCAGGTATTTATTGATAAGATCCTTCTGAGCCTTCTCTTCTTTAGGCTGAACAGTCCCAGCTGTCTCAGGCTTTCCTCATGGGAGCGATGCTTCAGACCCTTAATTGTCCTTATGGCCCTTTGCTGGACTCTCTCCAGTATGTCCATGGCTCTCTTGTACTGAGGAGTCCAGAACTGGACCCAGTACTCCAGGTGTGGCCTCACCAGTGCTGAGCAGAGGGGAAGGATCACCTACCTTGACCTAATGTCAATACTTTGTCTAATGCAGCCCAGGATACCATTGACCTTCTTTGCAGCGAAGGCACATGGCTGCCTTATATTTGGTTTAGTGTCTACCAGGATTCCCAGGCCCTTTTCTACCAAGATGCTTTCCAGCTGAGTAGCCCCCAGCATATACTGGTGTATGGGGTTGTTCCTCCCCAGGTGCAGGACTTTGCACATCCCTTGTTGAACTTCATGAGGTTCCTGTTGGCCCATTTCTCGAGGCTGTTGAAGTTGTACGGCTGGATGGCAGTACGGCTCTGGTGTATCAGCCACACCTCCTAGTTTGTGTCATTTGCAAACTTGCTGAGGATGCACTCTGTTAAACAGGAGTTTAACATCTTAACTCTGTTAGTCCTTATTTTAATCAATATGGGTTTTTCCCCCCCTTTCTGATGCAAGAACCAGCTTGTTTGGTTTCATCTCAGAATCAAAAAGAAAAGGTAGGTCAGGGGAGAGAAAATGCATGAGACAACTTGGTAGATTGGATTATAAAGGAGAGATAAGGACTGGAAGAGAACTAGTTATGTTATCGTTGATATAATACGTGAGCATACTGACTGGGGAAGCAGGATGCACGTGGAGTCACAGCTGATGAGATGAGGGGACAGAAGAACCAGGAAGAATGGGAGGGAGTACAGGAGGCAGAGCTGAGGTGGGACAAGGCTTGCCATGGTCCAGTGGAAGGCAGGATTAGTATGAGGGCAAAACTGAAGGAGGCTTGCAGCCAGAATGAGACACCTGCTAGGAATAAACTGAGAAATGGAAAGGATAGAGTTGTTTAGATCTTGGTGCAGAAAAATTCAGGATGGTTTTATAACTGGAAGTAGAGCAAGAGAATTGTTTTGAGGTTTTGATGGAATGAAATGCTGAGCACAAGGGTGGGTAAACAGTGTCTCATCATTACTGGAAACTGCCCTTCTGCCATGACCATTTTTTAGGTCACTTTAATCACTGCTTGTGACATGACCTAGTTGGAAGTGGTTGCTGTTACGGAACAGAACGTATGGAGAGTCTCTCCTCACGCAGCGCTGAGCAATTAGGAATTAGATACAGCATCACGTACATTTTCTGTCTCTCTATCTCGGAGTGGTTTCTGAGAGATACAGAACAGGCATTTTCTCTGCCTGCTTGAGGAAGAAAGGGACATAGACTTAATATTTGTAGGAGAAGTTGGTTGCCCATCAAGAGAAATGTTGTAATGATTGAGGAAGCATTTATGAAAGGATAAAGCCCGCTAGAAAGCATCTCTTTTCCCTACTACTTGGCAACAGTTGCCACAAGATGTAAAAGCTCCCTGTACAGATCCAAAAGATGATACAGTCTAACATTTTCAAATGTATTAGTATCATTAATTCCAACTGATAAATAGAAGTTACATTTTATCCTAAAAGTAACTCTATGACAATAGAGACTGATGTTTGAAATGTTGTTTAGGATATAGCGGGAGGAAAAGGCGTAGGGTACTATTTTTAACATTCTATCTTGGATATTACCGTTTGCAAAAATTATATAAACCGAGCTGTTTCGTCTGAGCTTTTGGTAGTATATGTATCTGTGTTTGTTTAAAAACAAAACAAAACAAAAACAGGCCTAAAAGGGGAGAGGGTCTCATTTTACTTGTCACTAAAAATTTCAAGCAATGAAATGATATAAAGGTTTTCTGAAGTTTGATTTCCTCTAGCATTTGGTTATCTGCATTAACTCCATCAATGATGACTCCATTTTCATTCAGTGTAAGTGAATAACATGGGTTGGCTTACAGTTTTTTCCTTTCACATGGCAAATCCATTTTGCTATTCTAGGAAAGAATTACAACCATGTTAAGTTTTCAGTTTCTTTGATTCTTAGGTGTTTTACGCTACTGAGGAATATGATCTTTGTTCTGTGAATAAGAATACTGTACTTAAGCTGCTACAGTAGCAGAAAAAAAATGAACCCAAATTTACCTTTTCCATAAAAGTGACTCTGAGCAGATCTTTGATTTAAAGCAAAAGTAGTAGCAACCACAGGGTGTCTGGGCAACCCATTGCAGTGTTCTACCACCTTCATAATGAAACTTATTTTCTTTATGTGTAAATGGAATTTCCTCCGAGATTTGTCTGCTGCCTCTTGTCTTTTCACTGTGCACCTCTGACAAGAGACTGGCACCAACTTCTCTATAGGGTCCCCTTGAATACCTGAACACAGCAACAAGGTCTACCTTAGTCATCTCTTTTTCAGGCTTAACAAGCCCAGTTCTCTCAGTCTCTCCTCATACATCATGTTCTTCAGCCTCTTAATTTTCTTAAAGGCTCTGGACTTCCTCCACTATGTCAATGTTTTGTACTGGGTAGTCCAAAACTAGGTGGGGTATTCCAGTTGTGGTCTCACAGAATGGCTTCCCTGTGACCTGCTGGCAACATTCTTGCTAATGAGGTCCAGGATGTGATTGGCCTTCTTCACAGCCAGGGCCTGCTACTTGCTCATGTTCAGTTTATCATCTGACACATGCTGGTTTTCTGCAAAGCTGCTTCCCAGCCTCTGCTGCTGCATGGGATTATTCCATCCCAGGTGTGGGATTCTGCACTTGCTATTGTTGAATTTCATGTAGTTCCTGTCAGTCCATTTTTCCAGACTACTGAAGTCCTTCTGGATAACAGCTCTGCATTCCAGCATATTAACTTCTACCCCAATTTGGTATCATCTACAAGCTAGCTGAGAGTGCACTCCTGATAATCATGATTGTTAATAAAGGTATTATACAGCCTTGGCCCCAGTTTCAATGCCTGAAGAACATATAACACTAGTAGTTGGCCACCAGTAGGACTTTACACTGCTAATCACAATCCTTTGAACATGACAGTCCAGGGAAATTTTCATTCTTCTTATTTATCTGGTCCACATCTCTACAATTTGGCTACAAAATATTATGGGAGACTGTCAAAGGCCTTGCTAAAATCAAGGTAAGTGACACACATTACTCTTCCCTTGTCCACAGAGCCAGTCATCTCATCACAGAAGGTAGTCAGGTTGGTCTGGCATGGTTTGCCTTTGGTAAATCCAGTCTGCCTGTTCCTTGTTGTCCTTCATGTGCTTGAATATGGCTTCTGGGATGGCTTACTCCATAATCTTCGCAGGAATTGAAGTTGACTGCCCTACAGTTCCCTAGGTCCTCCTTTTTGGAGATGGATGTGATGTTTGTCTTTCCAGTCATCAGAACCACCCCACCCCCCTTCTCCCCCCCCAATAGTCATGACCTTTCAAAAATGAAGGAGTGACCTTGCAGTGATATTGGCCACCTCTCTCCACACCTTCAGATACAGCTCATGTCATTCCAAGAATTCGTATATGTCCAACTGTCTTAAGTCCTTCACTCCCAGACTGCTACTGGGCTCAGAGACCTGGAAGGCCTAAAGACAAACCTTACTAGGAAGAAAATAAAGAAAACAAAAATGTAAGAAAAAACCGGCATTGAGTACCTGAGCCTTATCCATGTCCTTTGTCACTAGTTTCACTGCCAGACTGAGCTGCGGGTCCACATTCTTCTTGGCCTTCCCTTTGCTGCCAATGTGCCTACAGAAACCCTTCTTGCCTTTTATGTTGCTCAATATTACCAACTCCCTCTGAGCTTTGGCTTTCCTGACTCCATCCCTGCGTTCTTGGGCCATGTCTATGTATTCCTCCAGGGGTACCCTGTTGCTGCTTCCACCCTCTGCATACTTACTTTTTCTCATTTAGGCTCAGATGGGAGTTCCCTGTTCATCCATTTCTGCCATGGTTCCTTTACTACTGCCTATCAGAATGGCCTGTTCCTTTGCACTGAAAAGGGGATCCATGAGGACCAACCACCTGCCCTGGGACACTCTGCCCTGGGCCACTCTGCCCTGGAGAGCAGTCTTCTGTGGGAACCCACACAGCACATTCCTAAACAAGCTGAAATATATCCTGAATTCCAGAGTAGTAGTTCCAATTTTTCCCTTGCTCACTTCTTTGAGGATGTTGGAGAATATCATGTTGGCTGCAGCCTAGACTGCCCTTGAGCTTCACATTGCCCAGCTCTTCATCCTTTTTCACGAATAATAGGTTGAATGCCTCTCCTAGTCATGTCATTGATAATCTGCATCACGAAATTGTCATCAACATTTTAACATGATTATCCATGAGAAGGATTTTATTTCATGAATTGTTTAGTTCAAAATTACAGACTAAGAAAGTTTGAAGAAGTTTCCAAAACTACTAGGTAATTATCCAGACAGAACTATTTAAAGCTCTCCCACTCCTTGTATTAATAGGAGCCACAATATTCCCATGTTGACTATGAGGGGAAAAATCAATATCAGCAAATGTACATTCATATTGATTTATCTTCCCTTTTGGTTTTCTAATTTAGTAAAGGCTACTAATGCAACATTACATAAAGATTCTCAGGAGAGTAAAAAGGCTAATAAGATCAGGTATCACTCTTTGTTCTGTGGAAGTGAACTGACTTTACTGTACAGTCAACTGTTGAGTTGCCCAGTACAGGAAGGCCGGCATGTACTTTTGAGCCATGTATCAGAGGGCATTATTCCAGAGAAGTGGACTAGAAGGAGCCATCAAGATGACTTTTTGGAATGGAGGCCCAGCATGCTGTTAGGATATGTGCGTTAGAGGAGCGGTCCAAGGAACCAAATACTAAGAATTTTTTTTTCCATGTAGTATTCCAAGAAACACTGTATGTGTATTTGAACATCCTATTATACATGTCTGTTCAGAGAAGTTAGTAACCTTTGTCAAACTAGATTAGAAAAGGATTTTCTGGTCATGTGCAAGTTCTTATGCAAATATCTGATTTTTAAGATAGTATTTCAGGTGTTGTGTGAGGAAAAAGGAATGCATTATGAAAATGATCATTTTGCTTCACTTACTTAATCCTAAACAAAGTAAAGGGCAGCAAATGAAGGCAGGGAATGTTTTTGTGATTTGAAAACTGAAGCTTATGATTGTCCAGAACACCTGAAAGTTGTCTTGTGGGAAAAGAAGTCAACTATACACACACATGTTATATACTTAGAGATGAAATTAGGACATGCGATAGTGCAAGCTATTGCGTGTTTGAAAAGATATAAAGCTTCAGAAACAAAGCTTGTTAATTTCACAAACAATGTACACTTAACACAGCCATATCAATCTTGTAACATTATTGCTTGCATTGAATATTAAATCTCAAGATATTCAACCATGTAATTAAAATCTATACTCCTTATGTTACAAAAATGAAAATGCAACAAGGTAGAGAATGGGAACAGCATTATCTGTATTCTTACTGTACATCATCTATATGCATAGATTCACGATTGAAAGTATTTCCTGCATTCTACATAGTTGGGTTTTCTCCCCCTGCCCCTTTGAGGATAGGACGTTCATGAGGGCACTGTCAAAAAGTAGGACATTTCCTTATCATACCAAGGGACAAGGAAAACAGCAGATTACTGAAAAATAAGACTGAATAATAAGGTCATTGAAGGCCCAGGCTCATAGAGGTATTTAGTGTCCCAGAAGAACAGCTCATAATCTGCAGCTGAAAAAAATCACATTTTGAGGATGATTCTAAAAGTTGAGTTCAGTCTCCCAAGTACCAAACTCATAATTTTTTCAACTTTTAATGAATTTAGCCATCAAGGCATTCTACTAGAGATGTAAATGCAAAAACAGTCTTTGTCCCACTATAATTGATGGAAAATTAATTTTCATTAGTCACTTTCGTTGAACCATCAACAAGTTCTTGCTTATGAAGAAGGATTACATTTTGATTTGGAGCACCAAGTGATAAGGTGGCTATCCCCAAATGGCCATGACATCATAGTTTAGAAACAATTGAGTTCAGACTGCTCTTTCCCAGTTGTCCATCAGCAAAGACTGTGACTCTTGCCTGGAGCTACAGTAATACTACTTTGGTTCAGTATAGAGATGTGCCTTTTTCTTAGGGGCAGAGATTTTACTGTAAATATGACGTCTTAACTCAGTTCTTTGGTTCCAAAGGTAGAGAAGATAAATCAGTATCACAGAAATAAGGTATTCTAGTGGTCCTGTCAGAAAGTAGTACTTGAACATAACTTAAATATTATAAGACATAACTCCATGGAAACAGAATTACAAGGTTACTCAGCCAGGCTTACTTCTTTTTTCTTTCACATAGGCTTTTGGATATAATTTTCTTGTTATGCATCTCCTGAACCACACACTTTCACCCATCACCAAACTGAAATATATAGAATGTTATTATTGCACAGTTTATTAAAACAGCTGAAACATTTCTATTCAAAGCCTTTATTTTACCATTTGAAAAACAGGAGTAACTGATAACAAGTGTAGGTGATCATTCTGTTATGTCAGCCCTGGAGAGAAAACAGGGACTACACCTGCAGAGGATGTGGAAGCTACTGTCTCTGAGCAGAAGAATGTTAGAGATCCAGGTGTGGAGTTCTAGTCTAGATTCTGAGGTTAGTGACTCTTGTGGTCTGGGATCTTTGTGGCTCTGTAGCTTGTTTCTTTTCCATACTGAGCGTATGGAAGCCACAATTCTTTTATGGAACTTTAATTTGACAAGATTCAAGTCATGTACATGACAGAAGGCCTTGAAATCTGGGCAATCGTGCTTGTCAGGTTGCAAGTCCTAGGTCTGAAGCGTTTATTACCCATTTTCATTGGGAATTTCTAGTATATGAATTTTTGAATATTGTAAGAAAAAGCACTTCTTACCCTCCTCCTGGAAATGACTGATTTTTTTTTTCCAGACACTTGCAGTATAAGTTCTGCCTGCAACCTGAGAAATTTAAATCCAAACAGTTAAAAGTTTGCTGTCAAAAACTGAAAAAAAAGTCTTGTGGTAGTGTTGCCTTG
>NW_010554275.1:0-17682 GCF_000687285.1 Phaethon lepturus | reverse complement strand
AAGAGTGTTATTTTTAAATGAAAATCGAATTGCAGGATACCATTTAGTAACACCATAGTTCATGTGTACTAATATGGATTTTCAGTTATTTCATTACAAGATCTCAAATAACTTCACAGTATTTTCTCAGTGGGATGCAGAAATACTATATTAAGCATATTTTAAAGTAAAAATATGGGCAGGAAAGGCTGCAATTGGTCAATATGAGTGAAGAGGCAAGATACATTTGAGGTTAACGATTAAATAATTTACCAAGTCCTTCCTGTTAACCTTTGAAACTGAAGCTCTTCCTTCTCAAAGGATCTTTAGGAAAAACTTGGTTAGTTACACCTTTGTTTAGGCCTGCTGCATTATTCACTGAAGCCAGTGTGACCCTTTGACTTCAGTAAGTTTTGAGTTAGGTCTCTTATTGTTGCTTGCACAGTGACAAACTCTTGCTTAGTGACAAGAATCTATATTTTTTTTTACCCTCCATGTTCCTTTGTAGGTAGTGCTCTGCATGTCCTGCCCAGGTGCCTGGTCAGTGAATCAACAAGTATTTTAGGCATTTACTTACATCATTTTGGCCTGGTTAGTACAAAACAATGAACACCTCTATTGTCTAGAAAAATGCTTGTCAACACATAGACTAACTTGGAAATAATTCTGGATAGCTCCTAATAGACAACTTTCTTGGTGCGCTTTCTTTAAATAAAGTGTATTGACTGTAAGTTAAGTGGACAATATAAAGCAAAAATTTGTATGGGGAAAACTTTTAATGTGTTTTAGCCATAGGCCTGCATCTTTTAGAAATAAGTTTTTTTAAAAGTCAACACTGATACTGTTTGTTTCTCTTTTGCTTTTCATTCTTATTATAATGACCAGTGTCATTCTTCATTTGTAATCACTTCCACCTTTTATTTCCAATGCAATCTTCAGTAGTTCTTCATCTCATGCAGCTTGGTGAAGTTATAAACCTCTTTACAACCAAGGATATGCCCATACTAACCTCTGAAGATATCTAATACACATCTGCCTGGACAATTTTCTGCTCGTGATAAAATAATGAAATTTTTTTGCAAAAATATTGCCAGTATTCAGAAAGTTTGCCAGTAGAAATATTGCCAGGATTGCATGTAAATGATGCGGTTTCCCTTATTGGGATGTCAGTAATTAGGGCCCACGGGGACAATATTTTTCCTGAATCATCCTCAGGCTTCTTCAGACATTTTTAGGATGTATGTTACTTTCCTGAAAAATCTATTTTCTGATCATTAGTTTTCTAATCTGAGGAAGGGAGGCCTACTTGCATGTAGCATTCCCCTGTCACTGTTTATGCAAATGCCTGGGTGATATTAGCAAAACATATGAACCTGATAAGTCAAAATTCAGTCTGAGAGAGTGGGATGAAGTGATGGATGGATGGGAAAAGTTAGAGAAAGAAAGCACTGCAGACTGCATCCTGTCATGAGGAAATCTGCCTGAAGATTAAAAGTGTTTTGCAGCCCTGTATTCTCCTAGATCTTTCATTACTTTCAAAATTCCATAAAACATTACTGCAGACCAAATCTTTCCCACCTGAGGTTAGCAGGAATACTGCATGTCCTCATGTGAAACTTAGGCTTAGTCATAGAAAGCCACATGCATGCCATGATCAGGTTTCATTCTTGTAACTGTCTCCCTGGTGCTCCCTTTCCCTGTGAACTCTTTGGGGAGAAGGAACACAGAACATGGAAGAGAGAGAAAGATCGATTTGATTCATACTGTTATAAGAGGCTAAAAATCTCGAGGGTATACCTAAGCAGAGATACAACTAGAAGTTAGCAAGGAGATGTCAAGTGTTTCTTTCCGTGTCTACAACTTTCAATAATAAATTACCCTGCACTTACAAATCTACTCCTCCCACCCCCAGCTGGGAACACACTAGCTTCCACAGTGCCTCACAGATGGAGGGGAAAGATGGGAAGATGTCAGTACAAACATCCTTACTAACTGTATGTGGTGGCTGGGAAGTAAAGGGTGGAGGACGTGACAGTTTGTCTAAGTCAAGATATGTCTTGAAACCAATATTAAGGAAGAAATTGTCTTTCTCTGTTTACAGTACTGTAAATGTGATCTGAACCCAGAAAGCTAAGTGGGGATAAGAAGGAAGTATGCAGAAGATGCAGTATATTATGATGCCTTAAATAGTGGCAAGTACTGAAGAAACAAAAATAAAATATGTTGTATGTTCTTCCCCCCCCCTTTTTTTTTTGTAGGGAGGGAAGGAGGGACAGCTGGCACATCTCTTATTCAAATACAGTGTATTTTAAGATATACTCTGGCTTATCCTTTGGAACTTGAAGGTTTCATGTGTTTGGTAAGCTACTGAATAAGAGAAAGTATCTGTTATAACAAAGGTCTTGAATAATTCAGAGGTCATTGGTCTTTCTCTGATTATTCAACAGTCATTGTCACTTGAGTATTAAAGATGACAGCATTCTCTTCCTCAATGTTTTGTAATTATGAGCGTAAATGATTCAGGAGCACCTTCTTTACATACCACTTCTAGTAACTACCATGTATTGGCCCATCATAGGCTGACATTTTACTCAGTGAGTTCATGATTACGCAGTAGTTTTCCCCCCCACCGTATAACTCAGTTCGCTCGGTGGGTGTTTTTTTCCTTCCAGACCTGAAGATAGTTTACTTAGGGGAGTACAGAATGCTTTTTCTTTGTCAGATGTTGTGTGACACAGATAGCTGCAGGTAAGTGGTAGCCTCAGTCCCTCCTGGAATCACTTCTTACATTCAGAAGAAATAAGGTGGTGGAAAACATCTTTGTTCCCACTCTGCTGCATGCATGTTTTCTGGTAGGAGATAATTCAATTGGTGACACATTCATGATGTGCGTTGTAGTTTTTCAGGTCCAGTTCTGCCAGATGTGCAGACCATAACAGGCCAAATGCAGTCTTTTGGTTTTGTCTACAAAGAGATGAATTTGGCTCTGGCCTGAGTTCTAATTGTTTAAAGTTGCAAAACAACTTTTTTCCTTTCTTTTAACCCTATACAAAGGAGAGGGCTCCTACTGTTGCAAAATAATTGAGTCAGAGCCTGTTGCAATCAACAGATGATTAGTTTCTTGTGTTTATGTGTGTTCTGATGTGAACCAATCTATTATGTCTGTTTTGTGTTCCTAGGGATGCACTATTTTTATGTGGATCTTGCAAAAGCAGACACAGTTCAGTGATGTTTATTAGTGACCTTGTCTTGTCCTCTGAATTATGGACAGTCTGCTTTGAACATGGGGAAATGCTACTAGCAGTCATTGTGTAGATATTCGGTTTCTTTGTAGTTGTTTAACCTCTCCAAGGCTGTGCTGCAGTTCTAAACATAAAAAAAGAGAAACTGAATTATGGGTGCTTAAAGCTGAAATATTTATAGAAGCAGTTTTTTATTTAAAAATAGCATTTGTGCCTGAGAAGATCAGATGTACCACTTCAGTATGAAAAACAAAACCAGGTTTTAGTTGATATTATTAATAGAAATTGCATGAGAGTTGATAATGTAATTTAGATGAAAATATTTTCTTCCAGTCTAGGTTTTGGAGTGTTTTTGTATTACAAAATGTTATAAAAAAAATTTATTCTGTATTTTTTATAGTTAGAGGTTACAGAGACAAATAGTTGAATTACTGTTTATTAAAGATGAGACTATACCAAGTATCAGAACATATGCCATAGAAATTAGATCTTCCAAATTAAAACAGAGGCACGTGATATTAGAAGAATCATTTTGCTTACTATGGGAAGATGGGACTCCCATCTATCACTAACAAAGTGCTATAGATTAAGATTAAAACATGCTCTAGAAATAGATTACAATTAAAAATGGGATTATTTAGGATCAAAAATTTCCTTAATTGCCTGTGAGGAAAGCTTACATGGACTTTCAAAATCCATCCTTATTAAAAATAAAAAGCAACAATACATGGAATCCTGAAGTCATCAATGATTTGAAGTCACTATTTAGGTTGATTAACATTTTACCTGAATGAATGTCAAGTACTGCAGGATGTGGCCCAATTGATTTTAAGGTGGTAGCAATCATTAGTGCTTCAGTATCAAAACTGTATCCAAATTTGGGTGATTTGGAAATGCTTCTTGATTTCAGAAATTATATACCAATGTGATTAAAAGAGTAAAAAAAATATCTGGTGTTTCTCTTTTAAGGCTCAGTCAAGGAATGTAACATACTGTGGTGTTTTTCAGCTCAGTGAAAGAAACTCTTCCACGTTCTTTGTAAGATGCTAAATAGTGATAGGGAGTAAAATAAATAACTGTTGTGAGTTACTGCTTTGACTTTTCAAATGCTATCTTAGAGCACACTTGGAGGGGAAAGAGAAGTGCCTTCAGAGCAATGCTCCACAACTCTGAATAAAAAATGTAAATTTGAATGGATTTTGAAGCGGGGTTTTGCGCCACTTTCTTCAATATTTGAAAATATTCCCAGTACTGTGACAACTCAAAGAAAAATTTGAAGAAAAAAGTCTACCTAAAACCTTGCATACCAAATATAGAGACCAAAGCCTGTCTAACCAAAGAGAAATTCCTGCTTCATGTTTTTTTACAAAGACAGATCTCCTTGGCTTTGCAGCCTTCCCCCCAAAAACAGTGTGAAGCAAGCACTCCTGATTAGTCAAGAGAAGGCAGCATGCGACCATTAATATTAACTGTATCACATCACACCACCTGGCTCCACCAGCTTGGAAATGATGGCCTGTATTTTTTAGGCTGACAGGAAACAGCAAATTATTGGAAGTACAATTGTGATTTACCTTTTATTCCTTACTCTTGACTCGCCATGGTCTACCATTCATTTTGCCTTTAAAAGACCTAATACTTTTAACTGTATTGGTTGATCTATTAAGAAGAGAATATTTGTTGTATGCTAGAGCACTAAATATATAAAGAAAAACAAATATAGGTGGAAGCTGATGTAGAACTTAAGTTTGAAGAAAAAAACACAAACTTTTTTTTTAACTGCAAATTTGAAGGAATATACTCTTCTGTGAGGTTCCATTTAACATTTATTCTCAGAGCTATTTGTGGAGAGAGAGAGAATGTTAGCATGTAAGAATAGTGCTAGGCAGCCACCTACTCACCTTTTTATTTCCTAACACATAATTGACCTCATACCCTTGCTTTATTTGGAAATACATTTGATCTTACCTCCATAAGTATGGTTTTGCTACAGCAAAGTTTCCAAGATCCCTGCAATTTAGTCTGGTTGAATCTGAGCATAAACAACAAGAACTTATTTGCTGTCTTCATAGATGCTCTGAAAATTAATTAGCCCATGATTTGCAATGCTTTAAAGAGTTAAAAATGCTATGTAAGCATTATGATTTGGTTCTTCACTCTAGTGTAGTGCAGCTTTTAATTGCTCTGCTAGCCATATTACCAGGAATTGAACTCCTGCAAAATAAGCAAAATCAGTCATAGTTATTAATCAAATGAAACTTCAAGTAGAATTTAGGGTGACATCAGATGTAGTAGAGCTAGTGAGCAGATTGCATACTTCACCCAGAATAAGTACCGAGACAACAAAACTATATGCTTTGGGTTTCACTGTGCTGCGTAATATGCTACTTTTCTGTAACTTTAATATACATCTGATAACTCAACAATTTATGGTCATTATAGATGTCACTGAACCTTTTCATAAAGTTTAGAGGACCAAGCTAATTTCCTGTTCTTATAATTATATTCCAACCAAATTCTTACAATAGCTAAATAATTTCACACAGCACTTTTCAATTCCAGTCTCAAAGTATGATGCAGTGTTAATTCAAAATGAAGCTTTAACTCAAATGTCAAGTCTATCTTTGTGACTAGTAAAATTATTTTTAAATGTTTTTTGTGTGCTCTGAAGTTTTTTGAATGCAAGGCACTCTGAATATCACCAGTGACTGTACTTGATTCTGCTGCACGCTATGGGAGCTTCATCTCAAGAACTGAGAAACTTAGAACATGGGGAGTCACAAGTATGTTCTTAACTAGTGCCAGAACATCAGCTCAAACTGATTGCTCCTTTGTATCACACTTAGGGCAAGAGTGTGATTCATCGCTTCCATTCTGCTCAATACTGAAGTGCAGATGTGTCTTTATGGGTTAGATTTTACTTCCTTTGAAGACTAAATGGCATCCTGATCTCATTTGTAATAATGTAAGTAGGGAGTAATTTGGTAAAACTGATTGATCTATACCAGTGTAATTCTTGTGTGAGATCTTGTAAGATTCGACAGCGTCACTGGAAATAGGTTTGGTCTTAGAAAATACATATATTTAGTTTCCTTGAAAAGAATGTAGATTTTCCATGCACTGGGGAGCATGTCTGGATTCTGATTATTATTCACCAGTAGAGTATTTGTAAAATAAATTCACTGAACATGTTTAAGTCATGTGCTCTTCCTGTGTGAAAGTGCAGACATGATGTAGCTTTCAATGGATGATTAGACTTGACCACCAGCCTGCTTCCATTTTGACAATAATACCATCTGCCATTCTTTCGTAGTGTGCTTGTTCCTCTATCTTTGTAAGTCTCTTGATGACTACATTGTTTTGATATGCTAGGCCAGTTAAGCTGCAAAAATCTAGTTTAAAAATAGCTGTATGATTTTAAAATGATTTTTAAAAACTGGAGGAGCACAGAAGAAAATATTGTTTATATATGGTTATAGATCTATTTCTGTAGTTCTATTTCTGGTAAACTGAAGCTATCTGATACACTAGAGTAGCACAAAAAGGAAGGTTTATGTAAGTATGGATATGGAGTCATTTTGGGCTGTGGTCAGGATGATCTTACTGGCATGTCTTTGGGTCACTGGGCCAAGCAGGGTTTGTTTGGTTTGGGGTTTTTTGTGTGTTTGTTTGTTTGTTTTGGGTTTTTTTTTTTTGTTTGCAGCATTCTTCTTCTATCAACCTATTTTATTCTGAGAACAGAATTTCCTTTCTAGTTTCTTCCCTCTTCAATTAATTGATGTCTTTCGCTTCTAGACATCAGTCAGGCTGCAAAACAGCAGTACAGTAATGTACAGCTAAATACAGATGTTCAAAATGTGAAATCTGTCAGTCCATCCCCTGGGCACAAGTCTATGCCTATTCATGTTAGAACAACAGTCACATGTCTTATTAAATCAGGTACTTTTTGTGCAGCCCATGTACTGTAGATTTGCTCTGCTATATACTGCAGGAGCTCCACTGTTGTGCTTGTGCTGATAAGAATTCTTTCCTCAGGCTGCAGTGAAAACCATCAACCCCTGTTGTACATGGTAGCAGTTGCCATAAACACTACAGACCTGAATGGAAGAGAAATGGGATTAGAGGGATGTAATAGTCCCATATTATTTAAATATTCAATTTCTACATTCTCAAACTTTACCAACCTGGAACTTGCAGGCCACACTTTTCCTTTGGGATTGACAGGCAGCAGTGACCAGTAGAAAACTCAGAATGTGGATACCTCCATTTTCCAGTCTTCCTCCAAAGTTCAAGCTGTGTTTCTGCAGGAGATGGCAGCAGATGATACAGTAATTGTAAAAGTCAGAGACTTTCCTACAATTCTGAAAAAGGAAAAAAAATCCTTATTTCTGTCCAACAGTTACTCAGTTAAATAACAGAATGATCAAACTTTTTGCATTATGATGATACAGATGGAACTGAGTAAGATTTTGAGCCTTTTGTGTTCCTTTGAAGCAAGAGAAGTACCTTCCAAACTAAAGGAAAATGGTAAAGTACATTTGAAAGTGAATGAATAATTTTGTTTCACCCATTCTTGTTTCCTAATTGCACTATATGTATAGACATTTTATACTGATTACAATAAAAGAAACACCAGCAAAGGTTCATAAAAATTTTGGCATTTCTATCTCTTGAAAGAGGTCTTAGAAACAGAACAATTCATGGAAGGGACCTTGGGAGGTCACCTACTCCAACCTCCTGCTTGAAGCAGGGACCAGCTTGCTGGACCCTAAGTTTTGTCCAGTTGACTTTAAATACCTACAGGAGATACCATAGCCCCTCTGAGAAACCTGTTCCAGTGCCTGACAGCTCTGAGGGTGACAAAAGTTTTCTTTATGTCAAGCTGGACCATCCTGTGGTTTAGTTTATGACCATTGTCACTTGTATCTATTGTAAAGAGTGTGGCTCTGCCTTGCTGTGGAAGTCTAGAAGAAAAAACTAAAGAACTGGATAGGGAGACTTCTTCAGGGATTTAGTTGTTAAGGAGCTAGGTCTGAAATATTCATCTTGCTTTCACTCACTCAATCTTCTTCTGAAGTCAGAAGACTCAAACTGTCTCATGGAAACACAAGTAAATGAGGTATAAAGGACATCTCCTGAAAAGGCAATCGGAAAACAAAGTGGGAAGTGTGACCTCATCTGTTCTTTTTACAGCTTGTTGCTTGTGCAACGTTGGGTCAGACATTTAATATTTTTTTCCCAATTTCTAAGATTACTTTTGATAAGTATTATTATATTTTATCAGTTTATTGGTTTAATGTCCACAGTTAATCCTGGATCAGGATCAAGGCCTGAGTTCTTTACAAAAATATAACATGCAGCTCCTGTTTTTTCCAATTTAAGAAAACAATGCATAAAGGTGAGTGGGACAGTACCAGAAAGAGGTATAAAGGCAAGGAATGAGGTGATGCAATTGCATATGCATGCTATATGTGTAATTGGCATGATCTTTCCACTCTCTTTTGATTTCTTTTTTCTTATTAAAAAATTATTAGTTTTTCTTCCCATAGTGTAAAAGGGGAAATTAAATAAAGACTGAAAAATTCCATGATGTGCTCTGAAAAATGGTGAATTATGAATAATAGCTTTAGCTGGTGCTGTAACCTGTTCTGAAACCTACCTATTTTGTTACTTTGCAGAACAGTGTAGTCATGATTAGCTGGTGAGAAGGCAACAAGTCTTCCCCTCAGTGTAAAACTCTTAATTCCACCAAAAGGTGGTTTTCCTCTAGTTCTCCCTTACTCTCACCCTAAACTAGGGTAAGAACAAGTCTTGTGAGGAGCGTCTGAGGGAACTGGGGTTGTTCAGTCTGGAGAAGAGGAGGCTGAGGGGAGACCTTATCGCTCTCTACAGCTACCTGGAAGGGGGTTGTGGTGACGCGGGAGTTGGTCTCCTCTCCCAAGTACCTAGAGATAGGACGAGAGGAAATGGCCTCAAGTTGTGCCAGGGGAGGTTTAGATTAAATATTACAAAAAATTTCTTCACCGAGTGGTCAAGCATTGGAACAGGCTGCCCAGGGAGGTGGTGGCATCACCATCCCCGGAAGTGTTTAAAAAACGTGTGGACGTGGCACTTCGGCACATGGTTTAGGGGGCATGGTGGCGTTAGGTTAACGGTTGGACTTGATGATCTTGAAGGTTTTTTCCAACCTTAATGATTCTGTGATTCTGTGTCTGTGATTAAATCAAAGAGGATATTGAACCAGATCTGGAAAGCTTACTTCTTGTGATGCATTCCTTTAGATAAAACTGCCTTTTTTTTTTTTTATTCTTTTTTTTTGCATGTGTGTGTATATTAGGAGCTTAGCTTGGTCATTCTTGGTCTCATGGAGTTCGTGAGAGGCAACTCTTATAACCTAGTGTACACATTGATGGCATTATAAAATAACTGAACTCTTAATATTTATGTTAAGGAAATACAAATGTTTCCTTCAAAACATGCGGAACTCGTGAGTAAAAATTTTAGAGTTGTTTATTTGTTTCAGTTTGCTTGTCTGCATGTTTAAGCAAAGATGGGAAGAAATGAAAGGGGAGACATAAATAAACTGTCCTGATTGCATGCTGAAGGGTAGTTTAAATAGCAGTATAACATTTTTCTCAGCTTCTAAACCTACATATTTTTTTGAGAAACTGCAAATATAACTAATATCTCTTACAATATGTTGATTCAAAACCTACCTTACTGTATTATCCCCCAAATCAAATAATGCTCTCAACTTTGCTGACTGTCACTTCACCTATGTATCAAAACCATGCAATTGGAGCAGATTTAATTTATACAGTATTCAAGAACCTTTCCAGGATGCCTTTAATATCTCTTCAGCAAAACACACTTTGAAACACTTTGTTTCACACTTCCAGAACTTCTTTAACACTTTATTAAAGTCGCACTAAAAAAGCTTTTGGATGTCCTAGGAGAACCATTAGTCAAGATGGAACCAAAATGAAATGTACAGTTTTAAAGTTGATGATTTCACAGAATCACAGAATCACTAGGTTGGAAAAGACCTTCAAGATCATCAAGTCTAACCATTAATCCAGCGCCACCATGTCCCCTAAACCATGTCCTGAAACGCCACATCCACACGTTTTTTGAACACTTCCAGAGATGGCAACTCCACCACCTCCCTGGGCAGCCTGTTCCAATGCCTGACCACTCTCTCGGTGAAGAAATTTTTCCTAATATCCAATCTAAACCTCCCCTGGCGCAACTTGAGGCCATTTCCTCTTGTCCTATCGTTAGTTACTTGGGAGAAGAGGCCAACCCCCTCGTCGCCACAACCCCCTTTCAGGTAGTTGTAGAGAGCGATAAGGTCTCCTCTCAGCCTCCTCTTCTCCAGACTGAACAACCCCAGTTCCCTCAGCCGCTCCCCATAAGACTTGTGCTCCAGACCCCTCACCAGCTTCATTGCCCTTCCCTGGACACGCTCCAGCACCTCAACATCCTTCTTGTAGCGAGGGGCCCAAAACTGAACACAGTATTCAAGCTGCGGCCTCACCAGGGCTGAGTACAGGGGCACGATCACTTCCCTACCAATTCAGTTAGGGTCTGTGTAGCATTCGCGAGTGGTATTTTTGATTATGATTTTTATGGAAATAAGAGAGCTATTCTGAGCAATCTATTGGAACTAATGTTGTTTTAAAGAACAGTTTGCAAAGAAGGGCTTTAGATCACTTGAATGCAAGTGTTCAGGTGGAACTGAGATAACCCTGGACTGACTGCATTCTGTAACCGTACAATTCTGGAAACTGGGGTTGAAATCAAAGGTTGCTACATGTTGAAGTTTTCTTGAACTTAGCACCCATTTGAATTGACTACAAATCATTACTCAGCTAAACACGATTACCAGTCATTTTAACAGAAGGCAGTGGGAGAACTGCAAGTTGTAGAGCAGATTTTAAGACTACATGAATTAAAGGTGCTGCAGTTGAAACAGAGGCTGATTGCTGGGTGGGTTGTGAATTTCTCCATTTTGGAAAGAAATAATGATTAAAAAAGCCAGAAGAACACTACAAAGATTGTGTTACAACCAGATATGTCTACTAAGCAAATTTAGTCCTTCAATACAGAAAGACCCATTGTGCAAAATGAAATGCTTGACATTGTATGTGAGGCCAGTATCACAGTAACTGACTATACTAGCGTATTAATCTAATAATTTTCCTTGCGGCTGATACATAAGACCATGTATTTTTAGACCATTTTATCTCATTAGTGATTATTGTAGATCCTCCAAAATTTGTCATAATTCCAAATTGTTGGCTTCTATGAGTTTGTCAATAATTTTTTATGTTGACAAAGCAGATTTAGAAGTTCCAAGACTTTAAATGCCAAAAGAGAAGGAAGGAACTTAGTCTTACAGCCCACCCCTACATTTAATTTGTTTTTCTTTTATGAGCTCAGTTTATGGCTTTTATACTTGGAATTGGTTGTACTGGCTAAATATGTTTTTCTGCATTGCCTTCTTATTTTGACTTTGTGTAGTTTTCATTTTTTAATGATTAGATCCACTGAGGTGTCTGTATGCCAACATCATGTAATCCCTCTAGTCACTGTAAAGTCTTTCTCAACAGCTTGCAAAAAATTTACCCTTTGAAGAATCCATTCCTTCCAAAAAAAAGTCCTCTTCGTACTTGCCCTAAGTCTCAACTTACACATGGTACTTAATTATGAGCAAGATACAAACTACATATTTCTGAGTATTTTGTAGAACTATGTTAGAAGATTAGAATGGTAATAACGTGTTCATTTTGGTTGTGTAAGCAGTGGCAAGTATTTTTTGCCTGATGGTTTTTTTTTTGCCAAAGTGTAGGCTGATTGGATTAAAAAATAATTTTTCATTGTAGATCTCCTTGTAGATATTATTAGGTCATATCTTTTGTTTGACTGATGATTTTAGACTATTATTAACAGTAATTATTTTGCCTTTTTTTTTTAATTGTCAGTAGCTAATGATGAACTGCTGAGTTTAAATATCTTCGTGTCAGTATGTATCCCAATCTAGATAGGCCCAATTATTTCTTATCTAAAATAGAAGCAGTGCAACACTTTTTGTTAAATTCAAGTCTTTCTCTTAAGCTTTCATGGCAGAGCCAACAACTGACCTTTTCCCTTTTTGAGGAACAGAGACTACTGTTTTGAAATTCTGGAAAGCTGTTAGACCTTCCTCGGTGCACTAATTAGAGCTGTGGTGGGGTGTCCGTGATGGTGATGGCATAGTGAAAACTGCTACAAGTTCTCTTCAAGTCTGATAAGCATACCTGCATTTATATTTTACTTCGGGTAAATGTCTATTGTGTTCTTTTAGTGTGTTCAAACATTTGTTTGCTGCTACATTTCAAATTTGTGCATGAATTCATACAATTCTACATAGCAATCATTAAACACTAATCACCTGTTTACAAAGATAAATGGCGAGCTCTTTCATTTCTGCCACCACCCACAGATTATAGCTGAAAGTGAAGAGAGCTAGCAAGATTTGAACAAAATTACACTTTCAGATATCCAGGTTACTTTCTAGAAGCTTCTGCAGTCTAGAAAATCAAAGCCTATTTAAAGGCTATCAATTTAATCTACTTCTCTATCTAATGACAGTTAATTACTAGCTACTTTCCTACCCAGTTATCAATTATTTCATTCTTTAATTTTTTCCCCCTAGATCTAATATTTTCTATTGTTTACCAATACTAGGCCGTAATATGCTTTAGTAGACCATACAAATATCGTGATAAATCTTACTGTTTTCCTTCTAACTTTTGTAATTTCTTGTTGACATTTGAATGTAAATATAAAAACTAATGACTGAAATTTCAAAGCCAAGTAACCACTCCTATTAATTTCAATGTGAAAAACATGGCTAAGTTTTCCAAGCTGACTTTGAAAAATCAATCTTTCCGGCTGTATAAAATTTCAAAAGTTCCTGTGCATATGGCACTGTTCCAGATTTTAAGAAATGAAGTCACCTAGAAATCCTGATAATCAACCTTCCTTTATCTCTCCCATCTCAGATTTCTTTTTTCTTGAGAAAGTCTCCCATGTTCTAGCTAGTTGATAGTTTTGAAAGATCTGCAGTTTCCTGACCACACTTTGAATAGCTTTAGATAGGACTATCAATTGTTTTCATTCCAATTAAAATTAACCAACCAAAATAAAAAAAAGTCAAATAAAGAAGATTTTCAGAAATCTATACTCACAGATGTGAACAGTTGGGTTTTTTTGTTTGGTTTTCTTTTTTTTCAGTAACAACTAGCAAGTTCAAATGGCGAGGATGATACTCACATTTTCAGATGATATGTAATTCAGAAGAATAAAAAATAACTTTGAGAAAAATTCTAAACAGAGCAGTCATGAAATAAGAGAAAAATTTGCTATTATCAATATTTGATTTAAAAAAAATACATTGTAGTCATGCAACACCAGCAAATACCCGATGTTTCAATTATACTGTGTATGGACCAACAATGCAGTATTGTCAGAAATGACAGAAGTTGTTAAGAGTATGGCGTTATTCATGCACAATGATTCTTTTAATGTACCCAAGACTAATCAGGCTATTACTTTAGGTTTGAATGCTCTGAAGGAAACAGACACTAGATAGAAACCAACATTATTGACATAGCCTTTGAAAAAAGGAAGGTCAAAGTCTTAATGCAAAGATTGCACTGTGCTTAGTTCACGTTTATTTCAATCAGTGAAAAAAGAAAAAAGGCCATAGTTTTCAGTGCAAGAAAGTGCTGATTCTTATGGGAAGCTTTCTGTGTTGGTGGAGGTGCAAAACCTTAAATCTGTGGGGAAAAAAATACCTTTCAGCAAAGTAATGAAGAGCTCTGGAACTGCTTCTCTGAGCTGGCCCTGGAAAGAATCACATTTCTATTGTGAGCCTTAATACTATTTCTGGGGATAAATACATTTCTTTTCCACTTTTGAATAATTTACCTTCTTATTTTATAGTTGACAAAATAGTGTGAACATAATCTACTGCAATTAAATAGCTAGATAACTTATGCAGTAAGTCCAATGAAAACCCTAGATCATTTTAAAAGTACTGAGACTGCTTAAAAGAGCCTTTCAAATAATTTATAAGTTACAAAAATAGTTCAATACAGAGTTATTGTATGCACTTTTCTGTTTTCATCCCATTGCTTTCTAGCCCCATCTTTAAATACAGCATGACAGTAACTCTTCTTTTTTGAATCAAGGAGTCATTCTCCTGCACAGCCTATTTGGGTGGTTTCTTTTCTGAAGATGGATGTGGGTTCTGATACTGGATTTTGAAGAAGCTGTTGGGCCCAGTGTACTCTATATATGGCTGGGGAAGAGGGAAGGAGTACTACATTGTACACAGAACAAAAAAATTCCTGACATGCAGAATGGACTATTGCGTGTTCACATTATGCATCCTACAAATCATGTTTGACACTTTGTAACTTTAAATAGGCATTTCTCAGAAATCTCTGTCTTGGTGCTTTATATGGCCCTCATTACTATTGTTCTCAGAGCAATTGCAGAACAATTTTTTTCCTCATAGCATTCCTGTGGGGTAGAAAACTAGTATTTACACTTTAGAGCTGGCCTAAGGCTGAACATATGTTAGATCATTTGTCCGATCTATAGTCATCTTCTTAGAGGAAGTCTACAAGCACGGGTTCAGCCTGGTGTGAGATACCCTTGTGTCTGATCTTTACACTGTCCATCTTACCTCTAAATATGCTGGCTGCCATATCGGGCAGGGACTATGAACTTTCTAATTGTTTTTGTATTGAAAGAATAATTCTTTCATAAATATCTTAAGGTCTTTCTCTCACTTGTATACTCATCTTTGGGTTCTGTGTGTGGGGATCTAACACACCTGAAGTGTTGTTCCCCTTCAGAAGGCCTTAAAGCTGTTCAGAGCATCGGTCGTTCAAAAATAATAGAAAGCCTTCTAATTTGCTTAGGCTGTGCATTTTGCCTTTAGAGTCCTGGCCCAGAACGTATCCGATCGGAGAGCTCAGGATTCAGAGGCCATGCAGGGAAGGGCTGTTGTCTTCCCTGAAGTCTCCAAGCTGCTGATCTGGAATCCCTAATAAAATACCTTCTGCACTACTCCTATGAAAAGTGGAAAGAAAGTACAAAGAATGGAAAGAAACAAATTTTAGGCCAATTGAATTTTCCCGGTTTGTGTGGAGGGTAACACCTTGAGTGCTTTCCTGCAAGAATTATTATTAAATATGAATTCCTGTAGTCACATTATTAAGAAAAAATCTTACAAGCACCTTTACTTCAAATGCCACCTCTTTACCAAACCTGTTTTCACGGACTACATCTTCTTAGTGTACTTGGACAGAACAAATGCTTTAGGGGAAGGCGCAATGTTTACTCTTACACCCCATGATTCTCCTTCATTAGCAGGATCTTTCCATCTTAATCCTACAATGAGTTTCTTTCCACTTTTCTGTATAGAAAATTATTTGCATTACAATTGCTGAATAAGAAAAACTCAAGTTATAGTAGAATTTTATTTATGCTGAAGAAATTAATGCCAGCTAGTATTCTTGTTACTTGTTCTATTTTTCTTCTGTATTTCGTTTTTGGTAATTGGCCCAACTTGTGTCCCACTGTGGGAGCTTGGCAGAGAGAAGAGGATAAAGAACGGAGAAAAATATTTGTAGGTGGCAGGGACAGCTTGTGTATGTGGCTGCATATGTATTTGAGCTGGCATAAAGCAAGGCTATGTGGATGTTAACTGTTTAACTAATACTGTATATAAAACCTTAGCTAGCTGCGAATGTGACCCAAAAAGGGCAAAAGAAATATTTACAGGTGCCCCACTGGTGTTTGATTTCTGTACAGGAGTGATCAGCATGCAGTTAACTACTTCCCCAGAGATTATGTCCATGCAAGGGTGAATCATGCAACTCTTGGTTGACTCGTGGCTAGAAAAACGGAGTTAGCATAATCCAAAATGGCAAGGATTTGTGGTCGCAAGGAGAAAAATAAAACGTATATTTACACAGCAAATGTAGGTAATGAAGGATTTGCTGTTCAGTCCATCTTACAATGGTGAAGGGAGGACAAGTTTTAAAGAAAAAGGCAACTCAAGTTGAAAATGAAAGCTAATATATTGCTATTCCACCTGTAGCTGTGATCTGGTAAGTTAAACAGGGTAAGTGCATGTGACATTATTAGAGAAAAACTAGGCAATAGAGGACAGAGTATTTTAATTGCTCAGAGGAACTCTTCCTCCTGAGTCAGAAATAAAGCTGCGTCTCTACATGCTGTCAATGGCAATACGTTTTTGGTGAATTACCCTTTGAATAACGTCTAACGCACAAGTTGTGATGATCAGTGGTTATTAGACACCAAAATGACCTTTTTTTAGGACAAGTGCTTTGGCTGCATCCAGTTTTTGGTAAGTGCTTTACATCTATTCCAGTTTCTCTTGTAGTTCCGAGTGGATGTGCTGTTTTCTTGCTTCTTTGCCTAAATCTTTTAGGTGGTGGTGTCTTCTATTATATGTTGAGTTCCATCCCAGAGACAGCTACTTTAAAGGGGGGTGGGGGGAGCCTCAAAAAGAGACAGGTGTTTGATACATCCCACTGAAATCCATTTGTAGGTAAGGCACTAAGTTTGTTCGAAAGGAATTCCTTTATAGGTGAACTATATACCAACTTTAAAATACTCTTTTTCTATCTGTAATGGACAGCCACTTGAAAGGAAAGAACCACTGTGTTTTAATACAAATGGTATTGCATGGATGCGATGTTAAATGGATACACTATTATCATGGGAATTTACAGGCACGGGTTTGTACATAGGACAACGAGATTCTGGACATTCAACCCCATGTAAGTCAGGGAGGTTTAGTTTCTCGGGTTGTGGCAGTTTCTGCAGTGGTTCCTGAGGGGTGTTTGGGGTGTTTCTGAACTCTGCATCTCTTGTTTAACATGGCAGCGCGGAGAGTCCAGACACGTTTAACATGTACTGCATTCAGTTCACATTTCGTTTTAAAGAAGTCATTTTTGCTCTCTGTGGAGGCTTCAGGCATAGAGGGCCGAACGACAGGCATAATTAAGGCAAGCGGAGCACTTCGATGTTTCCACCAAAGGATTTTGCAAATCCTGGCTTGATTAATCTGTTTAAACATCTGTGCATCCTCTCGTCTGTGCAACTTATCCCTGGGTATCTCTTTCTCTCCCGCTGCCAGCCTACCGTTGCCTGCGTTTGCCTGCTCGTAACAGATCACACGCAACCGCAGCCCGTTCTGCCGTTTCGCTACACGGTCGCACCCGATGTCGCCCGTAACGCTTCAGGCAGATGATGCTGTCCTCCTCGAAATGCAGCTCCGCAGTCGCATTCCATAGTGGAACCGCAGAGCCCACAATATTCAGAAACCGGATGGAAGCCGGGCCGGAGGACGGCGGCACCGGCTTGCAGCGGGGTG
>NW_010554274.1:1208-1452 GCF_000687285.1 Phaethon lepturus | reverse complement strand
GGGGGGGACGTGTCATCATGAGAAGGTGAGATGTGGGGCAAGGAGGTGAGACGTGTCATCGCACGGAGGTGAGACGCAGCACGAGGAGATGAGACGCGTTGTAAGGGAGTGAGATGTGTCATCGTGAGGTGAGGCACGTTGCGAGGAGGTGAGACGTGTCGCGAGGGCGCAAGACGTGTCATCACGGGGAGGTGAGACGCGTCATCGCGGGGAGGCGAGACGTGGCGCGGGGAGGCGGGGCGAC
>NW_010554274.1:0-447 GCF_000687285.1 Phaethon lepturus | reverse complement strand
GGGGGGGACGTGTCAGCATGAGAAGGTGAGACGTGGGGCAAGGAGGTGAGACGTGTCATCGCGCGGAGGTGAGACGCAGCACGAGGAGGCAAGACACGTCGTAAGGGGTTGAGACGTGTCATCGTGAGGTGAGGCACGTCACGAGGAGGTGAGATGTGTCGCGAGGGCGCAAGACGTGTTATCACGGGGATGTGAGATGCGTCATCGTGGGCAGACGAGACGTGGCGCGAGGAGGCGAGACCCGTCATCATGGGGAGGTGAGATGCGGCGCAAGGAGGCGAGACGCGTCATAAGGGGTGAGACGCGTCATCGTAAGGGGGTGCGAGGTGTCATAAGGGGGGGGCGTGTCATCATGAGAAGGTGAGACGTGGGGCAAGGAGGTGAGACGTGTCATCGCGCGGAGGTGAGACGCAGCACGAGGAGGCAAGACAAGTCGTCAGGGGTAGA
>NW_010554273.1:0-14905 GCF_000687285.1 Phaethon lepturus | reverse complement strand
TCCCCAGTACTGAGGTCAGGCTGACAGGCCTTTGGTTCCCGGGATGACAGCTGCTGTGTACAAAGAGACTGGAGTAGAATTTTATAGATCAAGCCCAGCACAGAATTTTCTTGTCTGGCTAATTCTTACCAAAGAAAAGTAAGAGCACACAGATATAAAAGAGCTTTATTATTAATTTTTAAAATATGTTCTAGAGGGGTGACTTCTGTGTATAGAACCCCACAGCAAACTAAAAAACAAGCTGAAACTTCATAGGGACATTAGGTGCCTTTAGCTTTGGACAAAGCATGAAATCCAATTGTGGGGCACTGGGAGAAAAATCAAGCAAGAACCACATTGCGTAACACAGTAACGTATGGGAAAAATGACCTCCGTGTGCCAGAAAAGAGTTTTGCATTCTAATGGCAGATACTGAGAGATAAGAAAAGTATGATAGAAAAGAGAATAATAATAACCTTAATAACAAAGATGATGCTAACAACAACAACAACAATAATGCTTACTAGCCCTTAAAAATACAAAAACTCTACCCTTTATTAAGTGAGGAGCTGCAGTGAAGAGAAATTTTATTTCTTTATTGAATGTTTATAGATTCTTTCTATTTACTGTAAGTGTTCTACTTATATTTCTCCCTGGCTGCATTTAAGCTTTTCAGTGTCTGGAGTCTTTGGACAGTTTTTATCTGAAGAAGTAAAACAGAATAACCCTTCTCCTGCTGAGGGGATTCTTATACTGCCGTGAAATCATTAACCATAATGCACTGTTACTCATTCACACCTGGATGTCTTAAATAGAGGATGAATTAAATCATGATTCCACATCAGCTTCTCCTGATATTTACATTTCAGTACTGCAAAAATATGAAGATGAAATACATTTACAGTCTCTGTTATCCACTGACTGAATGACATCTATTTGTCTCAGATAAAAATAGTCTGGATTTCAATTCCATTCTTTTAAATAGCTCTCCCACAAGCCCCTGTGCAGTGTTTCAAATTTTAGAAATTCATCTGAAAGAACAATTGCTTACTTGGATAAACTGTGGTAGACGACTGGTCTCTGTAGTATTCAGGTGAAAAGGCCATAAACAGGTTAAGAATGCCAGATAGTATTTGTTGCAAAGTAAACCTTACTTGTTTTTTTTCCCACTGAAAAAGATGATGTTGTACTATTTTATATTAAAAAGTTTATTTGGTGATTGGTGTTTCTTATAAAATAGTGAATCATATTTTATATGATTTTTTCATCCAAAATGCTACTCACGCTCTCATATTAAGAACAGCACATTTTATCAAAGCTTTTGATACTGTTTCTCACAGTAACATTCTGAACAAAATGCCCAGCATACAGCTAGACATGTACACAATATGATGGGTGAATAGTGGTGGAAGAGTCAGGTTCAAACAGTTGTAGTAAATGGGGTAACATCTGGCTGGCAGCCGTTCACTATTGGTGTTCCCCAGGATTCAGTTTGGGGGCTGGTTATCTTCAATGTTTTTGTCAGTGACCTGGACACAGGAGTTAGGTCACACTAAGGAAGTTTACCAATGATTCAAAATTAGGAGGACCCTTTGATTCCCTAGAGGGCAGAGAAGATTTACAGAGAGATCTTGATAGATTAAAGTGCTGGGCAATCAACAGCCATATGAAATACAAGAAAGACAAATGCCAGATTCTGCACCTGGCATGGTGTAATCCAGTGGATGTACATATAGATTGGGGGCCAAGAGGCTGGCGTGCAGCCCTGCAGAAAGGGATCCAGGGGTTTTGGTTGATGTTAAGTTCAATATGAGTCAACAATGTGCCCTGGGGACCAAAAGGGCCAACTATATCCTGTGGTGCATTAAGCATGGTGTAGCTAATGATGATCAAAAGAAGTGGTTGTTCCACTATACTCAGCATTGGTGCAGTCTCACCTCGAGTATTGTGCACCATTTAGGACTCCATAATATAGGAAGGATATAAAAATGTTAGAATATATCCAAAGGAGGGCAACAAAAATGGTGAAATGACTAGAAGGCAAGACTTGTTAGGAGTGGCTGAGGATACTTGGTTTGTTCATTTAGAAATAGGAGTCTGAGTGGTGACCTTATTGCTGTCTACAACTTTGACATGAGGGGGAGTGGAGAGGGAGGTGCTGATCTCTTCTTTCTGGTGTCTGGTGATAGGATGTGAGGGAATTGCTTAAAGCTGTGTCAGGGGAAGTTAGATTGGGTATTAGGAAAAAGTTCTTCACTGGGAGAGTGGTCAAGCACTGGAATAAGCTCCCCAGGAAGTGATTGTAACTCCAAGCTTACTGGTGTTCAATAAGTGATTGGACAACACTCTTAGGTATATGATTTAACTTCTAGGTTGCTCTGTGTGGAGCCAGGAGTTGGACTCAATGATCCTCATGGTTCCCTTTCAGCTCAGGTCTCTGATTCTAACTTACCTGGAAATCAAGAATCCACTGCATACAGATCTTCTTTCTTCAAGCATATAATCATCATTCAGATTTACAAAAATCTCTGAAATCATTTGCAGCCTCATTTATCTTTCTCCAGGTACCCATTCATCTTTGGATGTAAACACTCACATAGATTTCATCCACGTTTCTGTGTTTTGAAGAGAGATCAGAGTTGTGAAATGCTGCTTAATGTCTTAAAAGGATTGATTTTCTGAAATATTGAATATCTGCTCTTAGACTATCTACCTGTAGAACCTTATCTTGTGAAAAATATCATGCTGGGTAACCAAAAATATTCACTCTTCTTTTTAATGTCAAAGAGCAACATTTTTGTGTTGCACTGAAAAGCATGACTATTTGAGAACAAATAAGGTCAAAAACAAAAAAGAAGTATAGCATGAAAGATTTATTTTTCTTATGATTTTTAAAGGTTGTAGTAAGTATTCCTTTTCACATGTATTTAATATTGTAATACTGGAATTTTTCTTTAAAACGATGGTAAAATGGTTTAGCTACAACAGTCTTTTTCTGTTCTTTTTCTGCTTCCAAAAAGCACTTTATGAACATTTTTCTGATCAGTCCTAAACAAGTCTTTCGTTTTACACCAAACAATGTCTGGTAGGCTTAATGAAATGAATTCTTCATGGGTATTAGAAGGGCACAGCAAGGACTCTTATTCTTCTGGATGTTATGCGGCTGCATAAAATTGAATCTATGTTCAACTGCTGTTTTTATACTTAGAGTGGACATAAAGAAAGGGAACGAAGGCTTAAAAGCACAGTTGCACTCTTTGCACTGTGTGCTGTCCACTGACCTGTGTTGACTCCTGGTGTATATTATGCAGCTCTAGTGCCTCCCTGCTTTATGGTTTGGTCTCATGGTCTCCCTGATGGGCTTGGGAAACAAAGACTCAGAAGTTCAACGCATTCTCCACTTTGCAACATCTGTTCTCATTTATGTACCTCTAAAGATCTAAACTTTGGGGAAACCTTCACCAGCAGTCACCTCAGAATAACAGGTTGGGGTCCCTGGTCAATAACTTCAGTAGCATTAGGTAATTCTGAACTAAAGTATTATGGAAGAATGTGTCTAGCATTTTTTAAAAAGAGATTATTTTTCAAATAAGAAATAAAAGCACAGCAATAAAGAGGCGAAAAATCCCATAAACCCCTGGATTGAACACTGCTGCTGCCTTTACACTAACATATGCTGACTTTACACTAATATACAAAGTGTATTAAAATATTAATGTGAGATTAGGTGATACAAATAATAGGTCATGTTGGAAAAAGATTAAAGAGATTACAGGGCATGTCTATTGAACTGTTCAGTTTAATAGCTATGGTTGTAATTTAAAAACCTTAACTGTGAGGTACAGGCATATGTGGAAGGTTTATTTGTCCATTTTTATCCCAGGCACGACAAAGACCCCTGAGGAAATCCTTATAATCTACATCAGAGTACTTTCTAAGATTTCCCAATATATTTCTTATGAAACAAAAATAAAATATCCATATCTTTTAATTTAAAATGTAGTGTTTTCTGAGTAAGGAAAGAAATTATGACAATATTTTTTTCTTTCAAAAAGCTTGGTCAAGAAGGATGTTATGACTCATTCCACATGCATTTCACTAGTAAGAGAAAAATAAATGCCTGAGAAATCCAAGAGACTAATTTCTTTGTTCTGCTGAACTAACACTGTCAAGGTGCTGAAGGCTGGATAGGTAAAATAAGGTAATCAACAAATAATCTTCCTTATTTTTCTTTTATAAATTACACTAAGGCCTTCTGTGTTGGTGAATTTCTACCTCATCTTTAAGAACATTTATTGCTAATAATTACCCCAAACCTATTCAATTACCCACACCTTTCAAAAATCACTCCAGCATCTGTTTACTTTCTCAGACTTCCCTGCCTTCTAAGTCTCGTCAAGAGAAACCAAACACCGCACTAAACATTTATCCTTGTCACTCAAAGGAGGAGCACGTGGACTAGAAAAGCTGAAATGCTGAATTGCAGTGACAATCAATTTTATATTCCTGCCTCGGCACCCTGGCATGCAGTTGTGTTCACTGATCTGGTGCTGCAATTTTCTTTCTCCTTTGCCTGCCCATGGTACCATCAAGTGGAACTAACACAACCAGCTGCTATGTGCAGCTCTGCTTTTGAATACATGATGCACTAAGAAAATAAATGAAGTGACACTCTAAACTTTTTGGTCTATGTAACCCAGAATGCGAAACCACAGCCATATCGATACATTCACCTATTATAACATTCAAGCTTTGCTGCCCCTCATCAGCCTCTGAACAGTCTGTTTCCATGGCCATTCAAAAGGTTAAGAGCTGGGATAGATTCAGTGAGTTAAAATACCTATTAAGATCTAGGAACTCTATTGAAACTGCCATGCTGCCTAACTGCTGTAAACTGTCACGGTATGCTCTACAAGTATTTCATGTATTTCGGTGGTACCCCAACAAGACTTAACTAGTCATGTAGTCTAAAAACAATTAATACCCTTGCATTCTCCTGTCTGAAGGGTCAGTCTTTAAATCCCACAACAATATCTCAGTATTTAAAACTTCATTAAGGAATAAGCTTTATGGAATTTAGCAAACGTAGAATTCAGGCTGCATTGATGAGTTTATTTTAGCCTGTAAACATGGGCATATGAAATATTTTCACAGGGATTTGCACTGGTTTTTGTGTAAGACCCTATATCAGCAGATGCTGATACAGATCCCTAGTTGCCTTCAGTGTAAATTCTCTTCAGCACATCCTGAGTCTTTTCTGAGACTTTCTCCACTGCATACGCCTTTTGGTTGCCTTTTGATAGTGATAGGTGGTTACTTCTCTATTTATCTACTTTCTGTCTCCGTGGGCTTGATCCAAAAATACAGCACATCCAAAGGAAAAGTGACTACAAGATGGGTTGTTCTGCATCTTACCTTATGTACAACACCAAATTCGGTGTGCTCTTGTCACCTGATTATTCTACTCTCACTTCATCCCAAGTGCTTGATATCCTCTTTACCATTGTCACTCCTTTTATCATTCCATCACTGTCCAATTTTGTATCTTTTTTTCTTTGCTTCTACCTTTTTAAAGTTCCTTGTCCATTACCCTTATGACAGCCTGTGAAAGGATTCCATTGCTAAAGTGTACGAGTCTGCAGCCCAAACTCAGAGGTGCTGGCATTTCTCTCTCTTTAATTTTTTTTATATGACTAAAACATATTTTGCTTGTGATTCATTCTGAGAAATAGCCAAGTTGTTTAAGCCAAAAACCTGCTTCAATCTACTTTCAAGATCAATTAAAAATGTGTTCTCAGGAAAACACATGGCATGGAAAACGTCTGCCTCGAGGGATTAAAATTTAGCAGAGTTATAAACAATGGGAAAGAGGATTAAAAAATGGTGTATCTGAGAGTAACTGTAAAATAATTTCTGTCTATGGTATTACAGAACTCTGTCAGTGAGAGAAAGTTAGTATTAGTACAAAAGGCCTGACTGTATTTTCTGTTACCTGTAATGAATTCAGCTATCTCTCCCATATATGCATTTTGCAAATTCAGATAGATCTGGGAACTCACACTAAAACCACTTCCTGTGAAGTTTGCCTGTGTAAACGCCATGTAAAGCCCAAGGAAAAAATCCTGTGCAGCAAGAACTTTAAATGCCAAGATCTTGACTCCTAAGTTATTGATTTCATCCAATTTATGTGTACAAATTAAGAATTATACAGAAAATACTTGGCCAAAGTGCACTTCTCCACATGCTGATGCTTGATAGCCAGTCATTGCCAGTGATCAAAGCGTAATATCTCTGAGTTTTTGCTTGTGACTTGCCTTGGAGGTTGCTACCCTGTCCATGTGACATGTACATGAGGACCTATCCCTTCTCTACTGACTGACACAACAATTTTTATTGTTTTTAAAATTTGAGGAAAGATTTAAATGCCTCAAGAGTTCACAGATGTGAAAAAAAGAACAGTTAGAAAGGGATAGAAATATTTCGGATATTTATTCAGAGGAAAAAACTTTTGCTTAGCTGCTATCACCTGCACCTTGAACTGTGTAGTTTTCCACTTATAAGTGTTCTCAGGCAGCTTGCATGAGGTTTACTTTTTTCAGTAACTCAAAGTGGAAATTTCTGTGGAAGTTGGCAGTAGCTTGAATGGCCATTGCCGTCTACAGTGACAGAAACCGCAGCCTCTTATCAAGCCCTAGACAACAAAAGCGACTACTATAAACCACTGCTGCTGCTGCAGCCGCTTCAGAGTTTGAAAGAAATAATGGACTCATTTAAGAGCATATTATTATTTTCATATTATCTACATACCTTATCACGCTACTGAGTGAAAGCTGTGGAGAAAGCATACAGTCTCTATGACTTTGTACAGGTTATGTTATTTTCATGTATTCCCCTAACAAACCAGCCTCGGTTTCACTGTATAAAAAATGTATTTTTCCAGGTGATTTTTTATTCAGATGCCAAAATGTTTGGTCTTCTCTTTGTTGGAGTCACTGGTGTAGGTCTACGTCAGCAACATAAATATCATCAAAGCAGAGCTCAAACATGACTAGCGTACAATAATGTGTCCCCTGGCACAGTTTTGACTCATGTCAATTAGCACCTTCCCTGCCATTGTAAGAAATTGCTCTGTGGATAACCAAAATCAGGGATCATTCATGCTAGACAGTATGGATAAGATCAAACCGTTTTGGGGAGCGAGAGAGTTTAGTTGCCCAGGCAGGTAACATTTGCCATCGAGCCCAGAGAATAGGAACGGCTTTGGTTTACTTTCATAGATGCTGCTGGGGCAGAAACTGAGGGTGAGCAGGAAATATTGCTCTAATTTGATTATGAAGAGAAACACCAAAATGTCTGTCAGAAATTGGCAGGTTCAGAAGCAAAAATTCTCCGTGCACGCCATAATACAGCGTTTGGTTCAAATCTCAAGAAATGCAAAGAACTAAGCATGACCGTATTGCTTTAGGCTAACGGTGCAGCTAGACCCACGCTGTGCCTCAGCCAGTAACTGACAGCAGAAATGTACAAAAGAGTGGAGGGACAGGGAAAGCAATGTGTGACTGGGGGACTGTCTGAGCCAGAACTGGGTGTTCAAACATGACAACCCTGCCAGCACAGATCCCCAGACACATGTGACTCTCTTAACAAGGTCACCACTTGGTTTTAAATAGAATATCGTACACAAGTAAAATAATAAGATCTTCTAAAACTTCTTCCAAAAGGAAACAAACAAACCAGCCAACCAAGAATTAAGCTCTCCTGTCATTAATGTAATTAGAGGAAATCACTATAGTCTCCTAGACCCCTGTATAAGGCTTAAACCATAGGTATTCCCTTAGTAATTTGTGTAACTCCCTCTGCTACACTTCGAAACAGGACATCCACTTCTGCACTACCTTCATTTTTGTTGCACACTGGATAACCTAGTTCATGCACAAACAACTTCATTCAAAGTTAAGCAGGTTTGGAGCCACAGCATTTTCTCTTAATAATCCTAACACAAACTATAGATACTCAGGTCTCCTTTTTTCTGCTGGATTCAACCGATTTTCTATTGCTTAGGCTATGTAATCTGTAGAGCAAATGAGAGGTGACTTCTTATCTACAAGAAAAAGCTGTCTGATAAATCACAAAGATGAATAATTTATATCACAGGAGCAGAGAAAACAGCATTTCACACTGTTTTTCATGCAAAATGTCACATGAATTCCAAATGGACCAAACAATTTGTGTGAGTTTGAGACTAAATTCATTGTCAGAAGTGGAAAGGGAAGGGAGGAGACTTTGCAGTATTTTGTGATTATAGTTTACTCAAGGAAAGAGATTATGATTCAGCTCTCCTTTTTTCTATATTGACTTAAATAGAGAAATAAATTAAGACTACCAAGATCAACGCAAAGGAATAATTATAATATACATTCAAACAGCATCAGTACTGCAAATAAGGCAGGATGTGTGTTGGTTTTTTTTCTTTCCCCACTCAATTTCAGCCTGGTTAGAGGAAAACTATGAGGTTATTATTGTCTTGTTTCATAATCAGACATTAAAAAGTCCCGGTCCTGCAAGTGAAGAAATGTGATTGAATATTATTGTTGTTATTACTGCAGCCTCATGTTGCCAATTTATTTATATATACCCTCACAGAAGATGGCTTGAAGGCTCTTAGTAGGTGACTGAAGAAGTTTAGTATGCAATGGACAGAGACACAATATCTGTCTGAAATAAAAGCAGCAGAAAGCAGTAGAAATAACATCCCTGGGAAAGAGAGCCTCACACTCTGTTAATGCAACAGAGAGGGTGTAGACATACAACCAGAGGGGCGTCCAGTTAGCTGTGGAGCATTGTGAACAGCTGGTCCCATCTCCCATCCTCTCTCCCAAAAAGTAAGGGTTAGTGGTTTGGGCTTTGTCTTGCATTAACTCTACAAGTACAGAGTGTCCAAGCCAGCATGGCCTGGGGTCTCTCTTATCTACTTTATAAGGAGGCTCTAAGATGGTGATTTTATGTATTTGTATTGAATGTCCCTCTCTTTCCCTCTGTCTCTTACTTCCTTTTCATAGAATCATAGAATGGTTTGGACTGGAAGGGACCTCCAATCAAGATCGTCTGGTACAACTGTCTTTCACTAGATCTAGTGATCTTTCACTAGGTAAGGTTGCTCAAAGCCCCATCCAACCTCACTTTAAACAAGTCCAATGATGGTGCATCCACAACTTCTATGTGCAGCCTGTTCCAGCGTCTCACCACCGTCATCGTAAAAAATGTCTTCCTTATGTTCAGTCTAAATCTACCCTCTTTCAGTTTAGAGCTGTTGCCCTTTTTCCTCCAAATGCAAGCCTTGGTAAATTACTTTCTCCAGCTTTCTTGTAAGCCCACTTTATATATTGAAAGGCCACAATAGTATTTTATTGCAACAGTTCATCCTGTTTGAATTCATATTGAGATTACTTAAATCCAAACTACATGCCTAATCTTGAAGAATTTACACGGTTGAAATACAGTAAGGACTTGAAAAATGAAGTCAGCCATTCACTTCCACAGCTTTCAGCAGACATAATTTTTCTGCATGGTATGATACATTCCTTTGCAAAGTGACAGTGCTGTCTAATATTTGATTAATCTCTGCTGCAAATTTGTAAATGATGGGAAAGTGTTGCCTAGAAAACCTCGAGGATTTAGGCAAAACAGCCCGTTGGAATTCGGTTCTCCTCAAATACTCAGGTTCTGCTTGGAAATATCTAAATATTTTGACATATAACTGTGACTCTTGCACAAGTATAAGATACAGAAAAAGCAAAATCATATGACATTAAATATAAAAAAAAATAAAGTTATATAGATCAGCTGGAAATTGTTAGTCACGATATGTAAAATACTTGTTTTAGTTCAGTTTAACAGTTTCTGAAAGAAATGAAAAGCCTGTAGAAAAGCACAAATATGGAATGTTTTTTTCTAGTCTTTGTCAGTAGAGAGCGCTGTTAGACAGCAACAGCTCGCAAACCCCGTCAAGCCAAATACTCCCTGGAACACTGCCTGCAGCCAGCGGCACAGCACCGTGGATAATGACAGAGTCAACTTCAAAATTAGAGGAAAAGCAAGTTTAGATTTTGCATCCTACTTTAAAAAAGTATGAACGCATTTTTTCACAAGATAATATTTAAAGACGTAACATCAGTGATTATGAATTCAGGCACCTAAACCGTCGTCTGTTCACATACATTTCCACCGGGGGAAGAGACAAAAACTGTTCACAAAGAGGCGCTTAGAACGAATCTGTTGCATGCGATGAAGCTGTACGCTCGCCCATATCAAGATGTTATCTGAAGATTAATAAGACTGAGTGAAATTAATTAAATTACAGTGGCAAAGGGAATTAAATGAAAGCATGAAATGCATGGTGCACAGCAGTCATTACCGGCTATATCTTGTGCTGGGTGGTGCTCCATGCTGCTTAATTGATTCTCTGGGAGTTGAGGGAAAATTTGCCACCATTTATCCTACAGTTTTCATATGAAGAATGATAAGACTGTTTGGGCTAGTCAAGTCAATGAGAAAAGTCAGTTCTCATGGACATGAATAACCAAACCCATTATCAGGGTTTGACAATGCAACTACATCCAGTCACCTTCAAGCAACAATTTGGTCTTGATATTTTATAAACTTTCCTGTTGTACACACATTTTATTTAAGTTTAAATGCAGCTCAGACTTATACAAAACTGTAGTTTAAACCAAAAGAAAACTACCAAACACCAGATAATAATGTTTCCCCCTCCCTAAGTACATCACTAATAACATGTTTGTGTATTCATATAGGATACATAGGCACAAGAAAGTGTTCTCTCTATATAAAGAGCTTTCTTATTTTAAAAAGCAGAACTGACATCACAAATCAGATGGAGGATTTTGGATGCCTATTACCGCTGTCAATGAATTATGAGAATAATACAATGTGGAATTAATGTTTGAGCAAGTCATAGCCAATCCCCAGAGTCTAGGTTGACTTAGGTCCTCCCTAAGGGTACTCATGCAAAAATCTACCTTATGAGAAATAGCTTTTCAATAGTTAAATATAATCAAGTACAAAACAACATTTTCAACCTTTCCTTCCCTCTGTCTTCTGTGTTCTTAAACATTTTATGCAATATTATTAGACAGATGTGTCAACAAGAGTATCCAAAAATGTGAGAAAAAAGATTAATCCTTTGCTCCGACTCTTGTTTAAATCAAGGAAAAAGCTTGCAGCATCTGGACTGTCGTAGGATCCCATTCCCCAAAATAATCATAAGCTTCAGACAAAAAAAAAAAAAAAAAAAAAAAAAAATTAAAAGGAGTTTAGGAAGAAATTTTTCTTCATGGTGACTTATTTCCCAGCTTCTCACTGAATTAAGTAAGAAGTAAAAAATTACTTTCTTTAAGCTCTTTTATTAGGCACTGTCAGATAAAGTAGGACGGTACAATCTATTAGCATATTGGTCCAACTACTGTGGCACTGATTACATTCTGATGTTAATTTTAAACACTGAGGCTTTAGCACTTTGAGGCCAGTTCTCAGTCCCAACTTTGTCTTGCCAGGAGAGGAACGATCCATCTGCTCGGCACACATCCCTGCCCAACATCTGTCTGACAGGGCTTACGGCACAGGGCAGAACCTCACCACGTTCATGGTCTTGGCATTTGAACAGCATACTCAGAGCTTCTGTTTTTCTGCTGGGAGGGCATAGCACATAATGGGTCTGTTTGTGTGTGCTGGTCACCCAGATCCGGATTCACAGCTGCTCAGGTCATTGGTGGTAGGATGAAGATCCCAGCAGAGCTTGACCCCAGATTCCATTCAAAGGTCTCTGGCGGTATTTTAGCAGAAGCCATGAGTGAAACAAGTCAGAGCATGTAGATTAATCTGTGTGAAACTGTGCTGCAGACAATGGAACTATCATCAGAAAATCCTCCACAGATATTTCAAAGAGATTTTTTCCATACTTTGTGCACAATACACTACTTGTTTAATTCACAAAAGGGAACTTGTATGCACACTTGAAAAGCCTTTTACAATTGCCTGAGCTATAGAAAAACAATTTAAAAAGCTGCCTTTTATCACCAAGACATGGTATTTTTACAGCATCCAAGAGGAAATGGCCCTACCAGAGGAGTGAGGACCAATCACCTGTGTAACACAATGGTTTTCTTGTGAAAGCTGTTTATATGAGAGCAAATTTCAAAGCCGTTCCCCTGAAAAGGCAATTACGATCTTCAAAAATCTCAATAAACATCTTTAATTAAATCGAGAGGTTTCAGCCCATTCTGCCCACAAACATAAGGAGCAGAGCCCTCCTCAAGAACCTGCTCTGACTGCATCCCTCAGGCTTGTACAACTGCTGCCCTGCTTTTCTTTCGCCGCCCAGTACAAGGTGCCTGCCACAGAGGTGAAAGATTGCCACCTTTCCGTCACCACTTCGCACAGTTCTGCAGAGCCGTAAATCAGCTGCACAAGGTTTGGTGACAGAGTAGCATCAGCCTGGGTTTTATAATTTTCCGTGCAGCTGAGCCAAACTGCCTCCCTGACCTTGTGTTTCTCTCTCCCTCCTCTTCCTGCGGAGCGCCCGGTTCTTCACTGTCCCTGCTCGCGGTCTTGCTACTGTTGGTGCCAGAGCCTTCCCAACTGCTGCTTCTGCCATCTGGAACAGCCTTCCCACGTCTCACTGCTTCATTGCCCCTCTGCCTTTGTTCAAATCTCTGTCCTTTCTTTCTCGTCTTTTACTACATAATTTTGCTCTTTCCTTCTGCTGTTACTTATTTTTTAACTCTGTAATGCCCCTTGGGCTCCAGCTTGCATAAAATACGCTAAAATAAGAAATAGCTTATTCAATAGCACTCCATATTTGTTCTGATAATTTTAGAATCTGAAAAAAAAAATGGGGAATAAATAGAGATTAGGTGGGAAATAGAAAAACAATAAGGACAATTTCCATGACCACAATAGTACTCATTTTAAAGCGATTTGACTTATTTGAGGGGTAGCTCGTCATAGTACCACCAGAATCTGGGAACTGTAACCTTTCTGATCGTCTGTGATGAGCGAAATCCAACTCGCTCTCCGTTCTGCCTGGTTCGGGTAATTTGCGGTAGCACATAGTTCTTCCTTATCCCAGGCCAATGCCTGGAGCAGCAGGCTTCTGAGCAGCTACCTGACATTGCTGCGCTTCCTTGCCAGGACTCAGGATTCCTGAACCTGACCTGCATGACAGAGAACCAAAGCTCCCGAATGCAAGGTCCCCGGTGCTTCGAATAGCACTGAAGCAATGCAGAGAGCTTTCTGGTGGAGTTCTGCTCCTGCATGACAATGCAGAAGACAATATTCTGAGGAAGTACATTTGGATTATACAGAAGCCTCTCTGCAACAAATATAAAAATATGATGGTGTGCCTTTTTTTTTTTTTTTTGACAAAGCACATATCCGAGTATGTTAAAGCCATGCATTGATGATGTGGCTCATTTTATGGTTCATTTCATCAAAACCACCTGATAAAGTGTGTTCCTATAATTATGTAGGTAGCTGTGGAATTTGCTGCCTGAGGGGCCTGAGTATCAACCACCCCAGAATTCTCCATGAGGAAAGGCTTAGAAACAGTTTACAAATCTGCATATGGCACAGAATACAAGAGGTTTTATGACTTTTACAACATCAAGGTGTGGGATGCCACGGAACATACAGGCACCTCATATGGTTCTCTGTATATAGTGGGACAGGAGTAGTTTGCAGTATGCATTGTGGTCCCTGTGCCCCCCTGACTGCCTCCATGAGGTGATCTGCCTCAGCTCTCCTCTGGTCCACAGATCTCCATGTTCATACAAATCTTTGGATGAAAATCTGGGCCGTAATGGGACCCCACCCAATCAGGGAGTATATCTCCCTGATCTCCCACTGTAATCTAATTTTTGCCTCCAGTATTCACAATAGGAAAGTTCAATTTTTCAAAAATTATTTCTAATTTCACATTCACCACAAATATGCAACATATTTCATTAGCATACATATGTATATAAGTTCTGCCACCCCCAGTGTTCCAGTCTGGGTTCAGTTAGAGCAAACAAAGTTCTGATACTTAAAGAGCAGATGCCAACTTATGCCTTCATTTTTTCTGATCAAATTTTAATGTGTCTAGGCCCCTATCGCAGTTACAAACATGAATTCAGTATTTGCTCTTAAAATGACTACACATTGTTGACAATGTGCACTAATCTTTAGAAAATGCATGCACATGTCGATACACAAATTGCACAGATGAGTTAGGTTTGTTTTCTTAAAATGTCACCATGTGCATCCTAAAACAGATAATAAATTCTAACCTTGGGACAAGTTGTACGCAAAATGTCCCATAGATCATCTAGTCATACAGAAGTAAAAAAATTCACTAACGTGCAAAATAAAAATTAAAAGTTAAACTTCTTCTCACATACATGTAAAGTGGCAACAATACGTTTTTTATTGACACTGTACCATTATTAGCTAATTTGGTAATATACTGGAGAATGAAGAAAAATGGAATCAGTTTGTAGCAGAACATTGCTGACCCTGCTAATGATGATGTAACAGCAAGTAACTATGGTGTAAGAAACCAATCTAATGCAGACACATTGTTAGTCTAAGCAGGAGCTCAGCTGAGTCGTGGTGTCCCACTCAGGACATCTTCCAGTATCCTGAGTTGGTACGCAGGGCTCAAGCAGAGAAGAAGCAGGGAGACCGTTTCTGCGATGCTGGGAGACATCCGGGAGGAAGCCAAGAAGAAAACTGCAGGCTGCTCAAAGGGGACTTGCAGAGGACACAGGAAATGCAGAAAACAAAGCGGGGAAGAAAGGATCGTTATTCATAGGTTATTCATAGGTAGTTCAGAACGGATAAGACATAGTAACATCTCACAGGTGATTTT
>NW_010554272.1:36331-68521 GCF_000687285.1 Phaethon lepturus | reverse complement strand
CCTGGTCATAGAAGGAAATCAGGTTGGTCATTACCCCTTTTTGTAGTGTAGGCCATTCTTTGGGGGTCATGATCATTTTTTGTCATCTTGATGTTTTTTTAAATGTCAAGTAACATTTGAAATATTTTGGGTATGGTCATTGAAACACGTTGCATTTTAATAACTTTTAAATACGCATCCCAATGCATGCAGTATTTCTGTTCAGCATACCTGAAGTTTGAAATTTAAGGTTGAGTATGGGCAGCACTAGTGTTTCTTAAGAAAAATAACTAAAAATAAACAATTTAATAAGGCATTTCTTTGGTTTTATGGATCTTCCTGAATTGTTAATATTTCATATTGTTTGAGTTTCCAAGAATCCAGGCGTGGACTTCACTGAAGTCCATATTGATTTATTGAAATTGTAGTGACTTGACGGAGTTCTGTTTGCTATAAAAAGCCTGTGCCAGTAATTCGTACTTCTGTCTCTCCTCACTGTAGATTAAGGACCACATTAATGATAAAAACAAAAGAAATAGTAAATTGGGACTTTTATTCCACTTGGTATCTTACAATAAGGAGCTAGTATACAATAAAATTAATTGGAAAAAATCATGGCAAAAGGCCTTCCTTGCTGGAGAGAATAAAGATTAACTAGTTCTAATACAGTTCTTTGTTGGTATGAAGTCCTGTATTAATACCAAAATTGATTTTTAATCCAAAGGAAGGTTGTGCAGTGCTACAAAATGTTAAAAGCCATTTGTATGTTAACGTGTAATTCAGCATTCTTTAATATAAGCTACTGGAAAAAAAGAATGTTTTGCTGATAAACAAGAGATGTCACTTGCTGGAAGGTAGGACACAGGAGCTTCCGGACATACATATTGAGAGTTAACACACTAATTTTTCTGTCAAAGTGAGCAGAGAAACTGTCCTGCTTCTCAGAACCAAATGACTGTTAAATTCTTTGTAAATACATTGCTTAACTATATTTTTGCAAAGCTGTAATTAGTAGTTAATGTATATGTAATTTTAAAGTTGAACTTTGTGTGCAAAGGAACTGACCTCAACCAAAAATGGAACAAGAAAAGTAATGCATCTGTGATTTTTTTTTTTTTTCCCCCTTTATTAGTTTTATCAACTATAGGGTGATTAAGAGACTGCTTGCACTCCCCATCTCCAGACAGTTTAACACCATGGATCACCTGGGGACAGCGGACACTGAGGACGACTCCGGATCGGTAACACGGCTTGCTCCTAGTCCTCATAGCGAAGCAGTTGCGCACGAGTTTAAGGAACTCTCGTTGCAGCCCAGTCAGTACTTGCCTCCTCTCAATGAACGGAAGAATGGTGAGTGCAGAAGCGACTGGTCTTTGCTTTAATGTTTTCTGTGGGAATAATGATGTTTGTTTGCTTTCTTCAAACAACATTAGCTGATTCTCTTCACTTGCTCTTCCCAAAGCATGTTATGTGAAGTGCTGCAGTGTTTGTCACAAAAGCTGTCCTGAGCAGCTTCACCTGTCATGGCAGCTTCTAAGTCTGCCTTGACAACCCCAACTGGAATACTTTCTTGAGGCACATAGAATGGAGTTGTTTCTATTTTTTAATAGTTTTAAAACCACAGGTAGTGTATAATAGAAGTATTAATTAAATATTTTTCAGAGTTGGGATAATTATCAAGAACAGGTTTTATTTCTGCAAAATAATACAGAATTGAAATTCCACATTGTATCCCAGAAAGTTTTTAATTCACCACATAGTTTAAGCTTGAACAATGAAAGAAAAATAAGATTTACATTTTAGGAATCTTTCCAGTATCTTTCCTCATTGTTGGCATGGCAACTTAGGAAAAAAGCATTTCCACTGTTACAGTAAGCATCAGGAAGAATTAGGTCTGAATCCGAATGTAGGCTCATTTTTATTGGGGAAAAGGCAGGAACCTTTGGGGTTTTTGTGTGTATGGTATTGGTTTGTTTTCTCACACTAATATCTTCTAATAATGAAGATTTGTTTTCCAGTATTTGTAGTAAATAGTGGGAACACTGAAAGTATATAAATTAAATATTTGGGTTTTGAAGCTTTTTTTAAAATCAGTTTAGCTACTAATTCAGTTGTAATAGTATAAGCATTACTAAATAAGAAGAAAACTATTTGAATATCCCAGCTTTAAAGCAGAAAAAATGGGGATATATATTACTAGACTGTATGTATAATCAAATACCTGCGGACAGGTCCAAGTCGTGCTATTCTCTGTTTCAGAAAGACATGGAATGTTGTCTATAACGAAGATGCTTCTGCTTATGCATTGAGAGACTAAGTCTATGGTGATTTGTGTACATACCCTCGGTACTATATAGCACTCCGAGAAAGAAAAACGTAATAAAGGGAAAATGTGGTAGGAGAGAGACTTAGGCTTAGCTTATATAAATGTAGAATGACAACTTCTTTGAATACTTGAGCTTGTCTTTTACAATTGCTTCCTTATTTTTTTCCATGTATGAAAATCCTGAAATACAGAATACTATGTTAACTGATATAGTATATTCAAAGTATTATAAACTAAGGGACCTGCAGCTAATTTATTAATGTTTTGGCTCTACATCCTTAAGAATTAATTTTTGTAAGGAAAAAAAACGTTGTAACTTGAGAGACGTTAGTTTTTGTTGGCTACTATTTGATGTTAAGTTGATAATAGGTTTGTCTATACCAGAAGCTTGTTTTAAGGTAGTAAAAGATGTAGTGGGGTTTTTTTTTGCATCCTGTGTGTAATTATACCTCTGGAAAATTTGTTTGTTTGGGTTTTTTTAATTGCCTGTGAAACCGAAATGGATGACATGGGTATCTTTGAGTCTAAATAAGTAAAACTTTTCATTCCTGAAGGCTACTACCACAAGAATGCACTAAATGAAACAGGAAAAATCCCTTGCAAGATGGCAAGCTTATACATTTCTCGTTTGACAAACCTTGCTACGACTGTGTTAAGTACATATTTATCCCCTTCCCTTAATTTCATTGTTTTGTTATCTTCCTGCTTTTACTAATAAAGATAAATTGTCAAACAAGCAGTAAAATGAGGTATGCAGCTTCAGGTGCTAAACTTACTCATGTTTGCTCTTTAGTCTTTCATTTTTAGTTCTTCTGTATTGGACAGTTGGTTCTTTTCTTAGGCATTCTTCCTGTAACTTGAAAGTATTTTTGTGCTTTCATGAATTAGTGAAATAATTTATAGGTAGGTTTTGTATTGTGTTAATATATAATCTGCTGCTTGTTTATTTTCCAAACAAAAGGCAGCCGGAAGAGATTTTAATGCTTAAGGGCTCTGGCTTGTTGAAATAACAGAGGCAATTTTCATAAATAAAGTGTGAGGGGGAAGTGAATAGTTTGAGAAGCTGCCTCTCACTCCTCTGTGCCAGCTGATTTAAGAATTACTGCCCTGTTACTCTTCATTATTTCTCATAATTCCTCTTATGATTTAGGATACTTTTGAGCATTTGTCCATAGTAAGTATGAGGCCTCCCACAAAGATTTTAATGTTGTCTTTGAGGAGGAGATTGTATGAAGTTCACATAATGGGCCATGGCCTCACTTCATCTGTGTCTTCTGTGACAAGACGAAGTCATCTGTCTGGGCTTGGCCAAAAGATTAGGCATTGTTTTCAAGGCCATTGTTAGCACAATCCTACTGCTTTTGAAAAAGAAAAGGGTCAATAATCTGCAAGGCAGATTGAGAAATTGTATAATGGGAGGATTTTTTTGAGGAACAGTCTGATAGACATGCTAAAGAAATGTTTGATGGACACTGGTGCCATTTCCTATCCTTTTCGGCTTTATAGATCTTTCTAACGTTGTTTAAGCATCCTGCCACTGAGAGAGGACATTACTAAATTAAATTAAGAGGAGCCTCCTAGTTCTTTTCCTGTTCTTTATGCAAAAAATCTGACACCCAAACCATTGGTAATCCATAATTTCAGGTTTAGTAATTTCAGTTAATTTTTTTTTTTTGTAGAAAAGATTAAAGTTAGGATAAAATTTGTAAAATTAAAATTTGAACTTTATGGATTCATATTAAAAGTAGCTTTAATACTTAGTCTTTGTTTTTATTTTTTTAGCAAAACTGATTGATTTCCTGATTTCTTCAGGAGTATTTTAATGTGTCAGTATTTTTTAAGGTCTGTAAGCATAAGAGATTTTAGTACATGGAAATTCACTGGCACTTAATACACAAAAATCTGAGAAGTTTAAGTTTTTTGTTGAGTATTTATATGCAGGAAGCATATTTTTATGCAGTAAGCATTATGCTTACTGTGAGCTTTGGTAGTGATCCTTTAAACCTTTTGTTTACTTGAATGAGTCTTTTGGCAGTAGTCCAATAGAAGGCTGAATTATTCTAGTACTGTTCTGCATGGTGTTGTTAAGCTGACTGCACAAGTTAGTACAGAAACTGCGTTTCCAGCTTTTCCAATGACACTTGAAGTGTGGGAGGTTTATGCTGTGGTTTGGTTTTGTTACATGGAGGTAACAGAAGCATACAGTGAAATTACTCATGCATGCCTGGTGAGCCAGTGGTCATTTGAGATGTTACTACTTGGTCCATTTTTTACATTTTCCTCCTCTTCCCCTGCCCAGTCTGCCCCCAGAGATCACAGTCACACAGCAACACTAGCATAAGAGTTCAGGTGAGCATAGCTCAGCATTTTTTGGTGCAAAATCTCATGCAAAATCTCCAAAACATTGGAACTGTTTTCCCTTGAGTTGACAAAGGAATGGTTATATGCTGTGCCAACTCTGTTGAAGAGGCTGTAACTTAGAGTAGAGGATCAATAACAAACAGTTGGAGGGCAATAGCATCTTCAGCTTTAGGTTGTCTCTACTGTATTTGCTTTCTTAGTGAAACTGCTGTGTCCTTAGGAAGGACAGTGGTTGGGGGAGGAGAAAAGTGACATACATGAGGCTCTTAAGGAGCAGGAGGGAGAAGATTGATGACTAGGTGGTGTTTAGTTGGACTGCAGTGGAGGAAGAATGACAGAGTAGCAGGCAGCATGGCACAGCTGAAGTACTAGTCAGACCAATATGCTACCCACGCACTGTACCACAGTTTCACAAGCTTCTGTCTGAGAGCCAGGAGGTGCCAAGGGAGAGAAGGATAGGCTGTCTGCTGCTGACAGCAGGAGGGTGGATGGGAATGATGCTGCTTGCAGCCTTCCAACCTGCTGTCTTGGAGCCAAAGGGTGGGTAGGGATTGCACATGCAGATACCATCAAAAAAACACAGCACTGCATGAGCAAAACTTTTTGCATGCTGCGTTAGTACTTTCCCAGAACTGGTGAGCATGGCACTTTGGTTGGTAGAGGTAGGTGTGAAGGTCTGGGAGTCATGAGCTGTGCAATCATAGTTGTTTCAAGGTACCCGTAAAATGAAGAGGTCCTAGCATCTATGTTTTATAGCAATCTCTCTTGGCTTTGCAGTGGCTTCCTTGACTATGCCACTGTGCCAGAATGACCTCGTGACATTGGCTACTAGTTTCTGAAAAAGAGAGACATGCAAGTTACTCTTCTGCAGTCATCATCCACAGATGGGATCCTGGTTATATTCTTATAAAATGAGTAGAGAATTGGTTGGCTCCTGCATGGGCCATTGACCTTTAGCACTCTGTAGGCCTGCTTCAGCTCTCTGTTTTGGCTATAAATCATTTGAGATTATGAGTGTGCCCATTCTCTATCCTCTGCATCGTGTGGAGAAACAGTTTTGTTCCAGCTGACGGAAGCTAACGGGTGTCTGCTTCTCTAATCTCAGAAGCAGAGTAGACACGGGATTGCATTCTGGTTCTGCTTGGGGTTGCACGTCTTGTACTGGAGGAGGCTAGAAAAGGTTGTGATGTGCCTACCGTGACTGTCTGCTAGATCTCGCTCTTTGAGAGACCTAGCAGCTAGTAGTCTACCACAGAATTGAGCTAATTGAGAAAAGAGCCAGGAGTCTTGGATGTCTTGTCGGGAAAGAAGCCTTGGGACAGTGAATATCTTAAAGTAAAAGGAAGACTGCTAAATCTCTATTAGAAGAAATTAGCCCAAAGGAGTGAGTGCCTGTGGCCGCGTACAAACGACGACATTCAGGAGCCAGGCACTGCAGGTGAGATGATAATAACGGCTTCCTACGGGGCCACTAGAGCTTTTGGGGAACTGTAGCGAATTGAGGTGAAGATGCAACACCTCCCCCCATCAACCAAAACAAAAAAACCCACAAACTCAAAAAAAACAAACCAAAATGAAAACAAATACTCCAAATGGTGTATATTGAGTCCTCCTAAGGGACCAATCGAGCCAGCTGGGAGACAGACAGTTCTCAAAATAACTGAATGAAATCTACATTACATTTAACCTAATGATATTACTTAAATAAATTTGATGAACCAAGGCAATTTTTCTGGCATCTAAAAGAGTCGTGGTTATATTAGTTTGCCTGTTATCTCTTATCTTCCACTCCCTCATTATGTAGCACTGGTAACATGCATTCTTGGCATAGCTTTATGGCTTCTGAACAAATTCTTAATCCCCTGAGCAGTTAATAGATTTGAAGCTGCAAATTTGATACTAGGGTATCAGGTGAAATTTGGGACATTCTCCTTATAGCTGTGTACAACAGGGTTTTTTTTCTATTCTTGAGATCTGTGATTAGGCATGTTTTTTCCTGTCCTAATGGTATATAGGTAAGTTACTGTGCTTAGAAGTTATTTTCTTGAGAGAGCTGGGAGAGATAAAGTGGGGAAAAGATGGCTAGTGGGAATACTAGAGAACAATAAATGGAAAACTTATTTCTGATTAAAGTAATAGATTGGCACAGAAAATAATTGGAAATGTCAACTTAAATTCAGCGGTTTCATAATCACTAAGCTGAAAGCAATGAGATCTGGAAAACAGCATACCGATATTCTGATTAACAACAACACCCCCACAACAACAACAAAACCAACCGACCAAAAAACCTCAAACCCCCCCAAACGCCCAAATTAAGTATCTTCTAAAAGACCTATCTAGATATAGATGAAGTATACATTTTATGTAAGTTTACAATAGAAATGTGTGTGTATATAGTACAGGGTATATATAATGTGTGTTGTGTGAAGAATGGTTGCCCAGAGAGGTTGTGGAATCTCCATCCATGGAGATACTAAAAATCTGACTGGGCAAGGTCCTGGGCAGCCTCTTCCAGCTGACCCTGCTTGAGCAGGGGGTTGGGCTTAGGTGATCTCAAGAGGTTGCTTCCAATCTCAGCGATTCTGTGATTTGTCTTTTCTTCAAGATTTTAATAGTCCATGGAACATCCAGTGCAAATATTCTACTAACTAATCCTTTGTAAGAATACACAGCATATTTTAACTAATATATATTTGTCTCTGTGTTTGGGTTTTTTTTGGGGGTGCTGTGGTTTCTTTGGGAGTTTGTTTTGTTTGGTTTTGTTTATTTTAACAAACAGTGTCAGTAGAAAAAAACAAATGTCTTTTAATGTGTGGATTCTTTCAGTCTCCCTGTAAATATTTGAATGTTGTCTTATCTGTTACGAGGTGAGAGAGCAAACTGAGTAGGTATTGATTTCCCAGTAAGTCTGTCTTTGTCATTGGTACTGCCAGTTCCCACAATCCTAGCATTCCCAGGGCATCAGTCAGTGTCTACAAGGAACAATTTTCAAATATTAAAGCATGTGAAAAGACATACAAGCCAAAACTCAGAACTCTCTAGGGACTGTGACCTCTTAAATGGAATATATTCTGACATTTTCACAGGCTACATGAAAGAATTCCAGCAGGGTCATTCCATTTGGTAAACTTCTAAACAAACATCCTGTCATTTTAGTTTGATTTATAGATTTTTTTTAATTATTTTTTTTTTAAATTATCTGCTTATTGTGAAGAGATTAACATGGGAGACATGACCTGTGACTGACTCAATTTAAGGCATCTGGTATATATGAAAAGATCCTGTTAGAGGGCTTGGCATTTGAGTCATTACAGGAGATATGGAAAGTATGTTTTCCTTTAAAGAGATCTCTTGATCAAACTGTCTTATTCTGACTTCTTTTTCCTGAAATTCCTTGTAGATAACTAAATGCATAGCTAGTAAAGAATGTTGAGTTAATTTTGAGTTCCACTGTATAATTGTTTTAAATTGTTAGAACTAAATCCTAGCTGCATATGTTATCGTTGCAGTGTTAGCTTGTGATACAGCCACTAGCAGAAGGTAACGTAGTGCATACAGAACTGGTAAGTGATGTGCAGTACTTACTGTATGAGCCTTTTGCAAATCATGGTGGATGACCAAATATTGTCCTTTTAAAAACTGTATTTTAATATATAGTTATATATGCACTTAAACATATATATAAAAATATATTTTTAGGTATATTATATAGACACTTTAAAATATTTATTTATTTAGATGTCTGTGTGGGCAAGGCTGAATGGTAGGGAATTTTCATTTAAACAGTGAACACCGCCAACGTATGTCCTCCCTTAAAAGGAATTTGTGCAGGTTTTAGTGGGAGAAGTAGAATATGCAGACTTATAAATTTGGTATGACTGTAAGTGGGATTTTTCTGGGAAGAGTAACTGAGGTAGATAGTGACCATAATTTGGATTGTTGGATCTTTGTTACCAGAATGGTGAAGAATATAGGCAGAAGTCTCCAGTCCTTCTGAGGTAATTCCTTAGTCACAGCATAGTACACATTCCTATTAAAAAAATTACTCAAATTTTTCATTTGACTTCTTGCAAAAACAAATAGAAATATATACTTGATGCTTTACTAGCAAAAGACTATGAAGATGAGAGACTTGAATGTTTTGGGGGTTGTATATTTATCTTAAATACAAGCCTAAGACTGTATGAGATTTACTGCTGAGTTGTTTGACAAATGTCTTAAGTGTTCAAAGCAAAGAACTTACCTACTGGTACAGAAAAAAAGTGGGGTTTTAATAAAATAAGAAGGCAGAATAGAAATCTATTGTAAATGGCAATTGGGGGGAACAAACAAAAAAACCCGTATCAAAAACCCCTAAGTTAACAGTTTGAGGTAACACTCTTACTGTTTAAAGAAGTAATAGCATAAATTATAACAGGGATTATTTAAATGAATGGTATAGTTTGTGTAGTCAGAGCACTATTTTCCTATGTGAAGGTATTATTACACAGTGTAGAGTAACTGGATTATCCTATCACAACAATAAAGAACCAAGAAATTCATTAATGTGTGCGTAAAGCCAAGATAAAATAAATGTTTGAGTAATTAAGCTTTTTTCCTGCACTGCAAAATCCTGTGGTAGTGAAATAGATTAAATACCTAAGGCTGTTCTAATTTTTTTTTTCCCCTACAATTTAAATTCATCTGTAGGGTTTTTTTAATGGGACTGCAAAGGAATGAGCTCCATACGATATGAAGAGTTGGAATGTACTGTTAAAGCAACTGTTGCTTAGTTACTTCATGTTTAATGAGGTTGTGAAGTTGCTCGCAGTTAGTGATCTCACTCACCAGATCACTGATGCTTAAAAAGATAACGGGTCTATTCTGAGAGGCAGACAAGCAGGCACTGTGGAGGGTACAATGTTGCTGCATTGTTTCCTCCTGCGCGTCGTCATTTTGGCGAATATCTGTTAGGCATTTCCCCTTCTTAAATAACGCTTTTTCTGTAGGCTGAAGGTTGGCAGAACACTTGAAAGTCTGCGTTGCAGGAGGATGGAAAGAAAAAACATCCATTACCTTAGAGTAAAAGCAAACAAATGTTTATGAAAATCTTGTGCAATACACTGCTGTTAAATGAGATATTACTGGATTTTGGTTTATGGAACTGACGAGGCTGTTTCGTTCTCAAGCCTTTTTTTCTTCATTTCACCCACCTGTATACAGTATATACAACTTAAATTGAAATTGAAATGAGAAGTACTTCTACCCTCTGAAGATCATGTGAATTCCAACGGAGGTAATTTTTATTGAAACAAAAAGCTGGTTGTGTATCTTTTACTCCAACTTCTGGTTTTGATACACTGATGCTGTTTGTAATTGGGTAACCTGTGACTGATAGATACAACATGCAGCGCTTAAGATTTTCTTTTAGCTGCAAGAGATACTTCTGTTTTGTTTGACAGAAACTACTGTTACAGCCACAGTTTTGTTTCTAGCTCATTAGAGGAGGTGTCTGTGTGATCCTCAGTGTCATTTAGCTATTTGTACTGTGAAAAATAGCCCTTTGGAGACAGGTACATGTTCGTATCAGAGAGGTTATACATATATATATATTCCATGTTTACTTTGGAAATGAGGTGAGTCCAGAGGAGGGCCACGAAGATGATCAGAGGGATGAAGCACCTCTCCTCTGAAGACAGGCTGAGAGAGCTGGGGTTGTTCAGCCTGGAGAAGAGAAGGCTCCAGGGATCTCTTACTGCAGCCTGCCAGTACTTAAAGGGGCTTATAAGGAAGATGGGGACAGACTTTTTAGCAGGGCCTGTAGCAATAGGACAAGGGGTAACGGTTTTAAACTAAAAGAGGGCAGATTTGGACTAGGTACAAGGAGGAAATTTTTCACAATGAGGGTGATGAAACCCTGGCCCAGGTTGCCCAGAGAGGTGGTAGATGCCCCGTCCCTGGAAACATTCCAGGTCAGATTGGATGGGGCTCTGAGCAACCTGCTCGAGTTGAAGATGTCCCTGCTCACTGCAGGGGGGTTGGACTAGATGAGCTTTAAGGTCCTTTCCAACCCAAACCATTCTGTGATTCTCTTTCCTTTATTACAAAGCTTTGTGTATTTAAGTACACAGTCAGCAGCAGAAAGATGAGATGAACACTTAGCAATTTGGAAAAGTTTTTTGGCTTGTTTTTGAAGAATACCATCAATTTCAAATGACAATCCAAATTCCAGCTGCCTTTTAGAAACTGAACACAAAAAAATTTCAAACTGAGTGGAGTTGAAAGACCCCAAGTTTTTCTGTATATATTTTACATTTCATGGGTTTTGTTCTATTTATTGTACAACTGCGAAAATAAAGAAAAGGCTTTAAAGAGCAAAGAACAAAAAAGTTGCTATAGTTTCACTAATACTTATTCTAACAGATTTTTTGTTACAGGACAAAATGGGTAATTTGAATGGGAAAGTGTGAAGTTCCCACCACTGAAGTCTTTCACTTGTTCTTTTAAGATAAATGTGGATATCACATCCTTTAAAACCAACAATTAAAGTAACTGCTATACAAAGCAGTTTTTATATGTCAAAAAAATGACCTTCAAGACAGATACTATGCAAACATAGGAAGTATGTTTAAAGTATCAACATGGTGTTGGTGGCTGATGACAAGGCTTCTGCTGTTTTGCAAGTGCTTAAAAAATTTCTATCAGATTTGAAAGTGCATGAGTAAATCTGAGAAGTAGGTACGGTGCTTTAGCAGTCAAAGGTAAGAACACATGTGAACTGTCCTAGGAGAGTTACAAATTTATTTTATTTAGCAGGGAAAAGGCAGTCCGGTGGACTGGCTCTCCGGGGATCCACGAGGAGGCACTTAGCCGTGTTTCACATGGGACCTGCTCGTGACTGGAAGACTAATGAGTCTTCTCGTAACTAACTGAGTATTGTTAGTTAGCAGATGAATTTAGTACTTGAATGTGCTAACCAGCTAACGGTGTTTCTGTTCCTTCTAATACGGTTCTTAGGAATGTGAGAAAGTTGCTTATAAAACCATGGTGCGCTTTTCCCATGTTACAGTGCTGCAGCTACAGCTAATGAGCCAGCAGTTGTGAGATGCCCCCGGGTGCCTGTGAAACTGTCTCAGAATTTTAGACTTTTCTAATAGACATGTTGAGACACGGTGGTTATTTCTTCTTTGAAGCCTTACGACTAAAAATAGTAGAACTATATTGTTGATTGCTCGAGTAACTGGTATGTCTGAATTATTAGTTGAACTTGCAGTAATGTATATTCAAGGATGCTGGGAAAACAAGATGTTGTTGGAATAAGAGGGTTTTTTATGATGTGGGGGATAAATGCCACTCTTCGTGCAGGGATTTAAGAGAAACTGTTCCCTGGGCAGAATGTCCAGGCATTCTCAAGATTCACAGTATAACTGAATCTGAACAAAAACTATTTTCTTCTTCCAAGGTATCTTTTCTTCCTCTTCAGTTGTTATCTCTGTCCCCTGCCCCAGCTATTCAATATTGTAGAGCATTTATTGGCAGCTGCAGCATTTGGTTACATGGAAAACACGCACCATCATGTTGACCATTCATCTCTCCTAGTCTGCACAAGAATTTAATCATTCTTATTTTCCATAAATTCTGTGATTCCTGCTTTTCTTCGTAAGTTGTTTGCGAATTACTGTGGAGATTTTGACCCAACTTCCTAACGGTGTTTTAAAATACTGATCTGTATGTTAGCTTGTATTGAACTGGGAGATGAATTTGAAGCAAAATATTAATCTTAACTTCAAGTGGCTGAAGCATAAGCATATTCTTTTCTGTAAATTCTGCTGTGGAGTGGGTACCCTTGAAAAGGGGGAGGAGTGGCTAGCAGGAACTCCGCGCTACTAAAGCTCATCTTTATAACGCTCATGAAGGCTTGAACTGCTGTTACCCAGCTGCTGTTACTGTGAGCTGGCATTCATTTGAGCACTGGACACTCTTAATTTATACAAAGCACTATAAACAGATAGGAATGGATAGAACTACCTTCAGAACTATGACATTTTAAGGAAAATATATTACTCCTTGGGTTCTTTAAATACAGACTTCCTTATTAGTATGTTGATTTTTTTAAATTTCAAAATACTCTGTTCTCTGAATCATTTTGAAATTGCTTCAGACCAAAGTACCGATTTCTCAGAAAATGTGTGAAGTGCACTGTACCCTTCCCACAAAACAACTTCTGCTGTTACATATCGTTATACTGTTAGAATATAATTAATCCATCCAAACTGTGAACTTCTCTGTTGGTAAAAGAAAAATGTAGATATATAATCTGGTATATCCATAACTGTCTAAGATTCTATTTATTGACTGTGTCAGATTTTCATATAGGTTTCTTAACTGGTATATATTTGTATTCTGTTTGTCTGGATTTATTTTTTTTTCTTTCCCCTGAATGTGTGGAGTTTCTCAACAGTAAATTTGTTTCTTATGCATAGTTCTTATGCAACACTGACATAGTAAGTGTTCCAGCTGCAGGCAGCGAGGAAGTTAATTTGATGTATGAAGGAGTCCTTCCACAGTAGTATTTTTTTTCTTGTCTTCAGTAAAAATTACTGCAAAAGCAGATGTATTGGAATAGTCTATAATTTGTATTTAAGCAAAATTTAATTTAAGCTGATAATTTTTATACAAATGACGGGCAAACAACAAAGCTTTAGGTTGGGAGAGCTGCCGCAAATCATTTATGCTGCAAGAGTTTTTCTTTTGCCTGTATTTTCAGCTCCTCAGATGTCAGGAAGTTGATAACGGCCTCGTAAACTCACGTCTGCTTCCAATCTGCGGTTCCGAGTAGATCTAGGCCTGCCTTCTCCCAGCAGTAGGGAGATGGGGAGAGGTTTTTGATTCCAGCTGGCTGTGTCAGGCATCCCCACGCCCGCAGTACCAGTTGCTTGCCCCGGGAGTGTTCTGTTAAGGTGAAGAGTCGGTGTTGAATGATTGGCTTGTAGAAACATCCGAAGAGGCAAGATTCTTTTTTTTCCTAGTTTCCACCTTTACAGTTGTGCATCAGGTGTTTGCTATTGCATACCTTTTCAAGTCTGCTGCCATAACAGTGAAACAATTTTTCAGAATGGAGATGGCCTTTATAATTTCAGGTTGAAGGATTTAAAATATGAAGTGTGGAAAATATGTATAATGATAGCATTTTCAGGCCAAAGGGAAGGCAAAATGCACCTGCTAGAGTCACTAGTTGACGTGTAGTGACTACTTAAGATTAGGTATAGTTTATCCGTAAGTACATGAAATGCAAACTAGTCTGCTCTTTCCTCATGGCCAATGCCCGCTAATTAGAGGGGATCCCTTTTCCCAAAATCTTCCAGGCTGACACTGAAGTTGATGACTCATGTACAATAAATGGGATATGCTGGAGAGAATGGCAGATCAGAAGCTGTGGGAGGAAGTACTCCGAAAACTGCTGGGAATAATGAGCTGTGTAACTGTAATGCAAAAAGGAAAATAAGAAAATACTTGGGTTTTAGACACATACAACAGGGAGCAGAATCCCTCTTATACTGCAAGGAAAGACATGGAAGTAATCAACTGGTTTTCCCACTTACCTCTGCTAGATCAGTGTCTCCGAAACGAGACCTGGGGCTGGGAGGGAAGGTTCCTCAGCATAACTTTTCAAATGCCAATGTGCAGCTTTGTTTACTGGTGAAACTTAATGAGTAATGAATGTGCCAGTCAGGCAAAGATAAAGTATTTCTGCTGCCTGCAGCAGTGTTCTGCGTAGTGGGGGAAGGGAGGACGCGGAAAAAGGGAGAGAGTCCTCAGCAGTAGTTTGTCTTGGGTATCAGCGAATGCTGCTCCTTCAGCAACTGCAGGATTTATTTTTAACTGCTTGACTCACTCCTTGTCAGATGATTGACCATCAAGCTGCATACTGAAACACGAATGTGCAGAGGAAGCAAGCGTAACGAAAGGAAAAGGGGGAGTGGTTGTCTAGGAAAAGAGGTGGGATTTGGGAGTTCTGCTTCACATGCTCTGTGCCTGCAGTCCGAGTGAGTTACAGGCTGCAAAGCGGACTGAGCGTACTGCAGGTCAGCCTAGAAAGTGAAGGATGATGGCTGCTTTCTGCTGCACAAAGGCGAAATTGCTCATTTATTAGGAGAAAGGACCTGGAAGCAGTTTTGGGGACAGCAGTGTACTGCTTGGTGACACATTACTGTTTTTTTTCCTATGCTGGATGTAGCCATTCTAAAGGATTCTCATCATGATCGATAGCTCCAAGAAGCAGCAACAGGGCTTTTCCGAGATTTTACCTGCAGGGGATGTTAAGCCACTGAAGGAGAAGGAATGCCTTGAGGCGAACAGCCAGAAAAGTCTCAAGGAAGGTCAGTCACTTGCTGGTTGGGGGACGGAAAATGCAGAAATACTGGGCTGATTCAGTTCACCAGCATTTCTGGTGTAATGCTGTATGTCAGGAAGAATTTTTGTACATTAAATCAGGTATTGTTTTCCCTCTAAAAAAAATTTCTCAAAGCTAAATTCAGAATTTACCTGAGACTATTAAAATAACAGTGATAATAGCTTGGTGGAAATTGTAGTATGAAGAAGAACGAGTAAGTAGTCTTTTCAGAGTTGCATTTAGTGCTGAATTCATTAAGTACTCTGAAATTGTCCTGTAAATATTGCACAAAATACTTCAAAATGTTACCATCGCAATAAATATAATGAAATAAATGTCACTAGATATGACACTATTAAAAATAAAACCTGACTTCATTTTCAACAGTGCTTTTCTCAGCTGTCTTTCTCTAGAATTCCCTTCTCCTCTCATACTTTAAATGAGATTTGACTCTGCTTTCCAGATGTATGCTTTTCAAATTACATTATGTTTCCTTAAATGATTGTTTTTAGGCTGTGCATTAAATTGGTATAATGCATAAGCATTAGTTTGTAAAATAGCAATAGTCTGAGGATATTTGGAACGTTATTTAAAGATGACAAACGGTACTATACTAGATTCATTTAAAGTAGAATTTGTTAGGCTGTGGCAGTAATACTGCTGAGACATGGAAGTTGTCTTACTCCTTCCAGCTGGGGGTATTCTTCTAGCTGGCCTGTGTTACGGAGCAGAAGGAAGAGACCTCTTAAGGTCAGCTGCCAGCCCGGCACAGCGCAGTTTGGTAACTGCTGTATGTTAACGTCCCAGGCTCTTTGCCATTCACGACCCAAACTCCCAACTTCTTAATCAGAAACAAATTGTATTTGTAGGAGACAAAATTCCTTCTTTCCTCTTACAGCACTCTGCCTTGGCTTTTACTCCAGATACCTCTGGATTGTCTGGTGATTCAGAGATTTCTTCCTCCTTGGTGTTGTGGCAAAACTGCCCTTTTTCCCCCTTCTACATGAGGTCGCGCCTTTCTCAGAATTTAAATTGGGGTTTTGTTTGGTTTTAAGTTTGGATGTTAATAATGTTTAATATTAAAAAGTAGCAAAAAGATAGCCCATATTCATTATCAAATTCCATAACTGACAGTTTATTCTAAAAAATCCTTTACTTAGCTCTAAGTTAGGTCTAGGGAAAACACATACATTTTTATATAATATACTGATATCAAAGGTTTCTTATTGATGGGAAGGATAGATAACAAGTTGAGTGTTGATGCTTGTGGCTGTGGCTGAGAGCATAACAGTTCTGCTTCCTTTACAGCTGGGAAGTACTGATTGAAAGACAGTGATTGAAGAGAAAGGGCCAACAGTGGCTTCTTTTTCAAACACCTTTCAAGGTGTTTGCCTTGCAACTCCAAACAGGCCCAGTTAAACCTGCTGCTGCTACCTCTGAAGCTCTGTGGGGCAACAGGAACAATGAAAGAAGGCGAGGAAGTTGAGAGGGGCAGAGGAGTAAGCATACTGTTGTGGGAAATACCGTAGGGGGAAGAAAACCCTAACTAATCTAAGCTACCAAGAAATAGAGGGGAGAAAGATGTGAAAAACCCAGCATGGTGGATAGTGTAGGTGGGCTAACAAGTAACCACGGTAATCGTTATCTTCAGTCGTCTTTGAGTATGTCAGTTATGTAGAAAGTGGATGAAAGAATGTACATTAAAATAATGATGGTTTGTCAGAGTAGCAAACCCCCTGCAATTATAGGACACTTTTCCAGTCTAAATTCATGAATATTTTTTACTTAAATTATTCAGTGCATAAAAGAAGTTATAATTGTTTTCCAGAATCACTGTCTTTGCTTCCTTTTCTCTGTTGTAGTGCATAGTCTCCATTTTCACTTTTCCCCAGTGAATATTGTTACCATTTTATCTCCTCTAAGTTTGGCAGCCTAATAATTAAAATAATGAACCTCTTTTTGAGAGTATGAATGACTACAGGATCTGCTTTTCCAGACTTTCCTCTTACTGAAGCTTAGAAAGAACAAGCATTTTCTTTCTTGTAGTATGTAGAATGAATTATTGAAAAGATTGCAAATCTGCTTGATTTGCATCTGGAGAGCCTAAAACAGAGTTTCACCTTTTCAGTTTATAATGTTACAAAATACGTAGTTCAGGTAGTAAGTAGATTTGTAAAAATTCAGTTGCAGTTGTTAATTTCATCCTATTTAAATAGCACTGTAAATAACATTAAAACACTTCTTATTTTACAGAACACTATATTCTAAATGAGCCTGTGGCAGTCTGTCTCTCTTTTTCCCCTCCCACCCCCTTTCTTTTTCCTTTAATTCAAATGATGATGTGACTGGTTTTGCCACCTGAATCTTCAGCCCTTTTTTTAGGACATGAAAATACTTATGAATACTATGTGTGAATGGTTAAAACTTGCAAAAATTAATAACGTAATTCTGTTGTCAAACCCCAATGAAGTATGTAGAGGTCAAGTAATTCAGAATGTGCTACAGCCATTGCTTCATAATTTATTTTGCACAGGTTTGATAAATATAAAAATCCTGAGATAGTACAGTGTGCTTATTTCAGCAATGAGTACCTTATGAGAATTGTTAGGTGCAGTTCTTTTTTTACTTAGTATTTCTTTATAAGAAAGGAGAGTTTTGATGGAAACACAAATCCCAACACTGTCTTCAGCAAATTAATATTAAGGGCATTGGAAGGGTAGCTTACAAAGTTGAATTTTTTTTGTTTGCTTAGGCTAATGAATACTCTTGGAAGATATACATTATGGCATCCTATAGCACAGGACAAAACCCTCTTAATTATGCTACTTTCTTGTAAACAACTCATAGGTTATTGTTACATATTGTCTGTTCTGTGAAAATGGTTCTTAATTTTTTCTATCAAAATTACCTTTTTTATGAGCAAGGAACAAAAATACTTTTTGGCTATGAGGCTAACCATACAGTGCTAACTAAACAGCTTTTTCAGAAATTCCTGTAGCATTGATTTCTAATGTCAAGTAAGTGGCGAAAACATTTAGAAAATTCAAGTGAAAAGACTTAAATGAGATCAGGACATCACTGTGCATACAGAATTAAGAAATAATTAGTATCATCAACAATGCCTACAGTAGAAATTAGGAGTATATTTAGGCTGCAGATTAGAAGGTTTCTAACAGAGGAAAGAAGTGAATTTAGGAATTTTGCCTTGCACCCTAAATTGTTTTAAGCAAATCAGTATGGTGCTATCTCGGATGTGATTTAAAAGGAGACTGGATCCCAGGTTTTTTGCACCATATTTTTATGTAGTAATCTGAGCTTCAAAGTTACCAGTTGCCTGCAGGTTACTGTAAGGAAAAAAAAAAACAACAACTAACCAGGAAGGAAATCTTCTTTCCACCTTGAAACAGAATTTCTTTCCTGGATTTGTATTGCTTTTTAATTTTACTGTTTTGTGAGGAACTGGAGACTGGCAAGTGTTAGAAACCGGATACAGGGTGGAATAAGTGAAGCACAGGGATTTCTCAGGTGCTTGCTGGAAATGTCTTCGTGCTGTCTGGTTAATAGATTACCAGATTTAGTCAGGAAGAATTTCTTCCCTTCCCTTGCAATCAAATCAATATTGCATGAGAATTGTTTATTTAACAGATTTCCTGCCATTGCTGGCATGTTGAGTATTAGTGATACTCTTGACATCTACTGCTCTGCTGCGATGGCATGTTAGACTAGACTTAGATTCTACTGTTGGTTTGCTGGGTTTGGTTTTTTTGGTTGTTTGTGTTCTTTTTTTAAGCTTGAAGTTTTCTTATATGGTGTTTGGAGGTGTTTCTAAGACTCCTTATCAGTAGAAGTCTATCAGGTGTGTTTATTGAGACAAAGATAATGAGAAAAAAAATACTAGGGAAAAAAAGTATTATTCCTGTCATCTTAGTTAATAAAGCAAGCACTATAAATTCAGTGTACTGGTTAAAATTCTTAACTTATGTATATACCATAAACAGTGTCTTTAATGACAGTGGGATAATTGTATGTCTTGCAAGTAAATCAGCACTTATTCCACAAAATTTTTGTCTTCGGTGTAGCACATAAATATATGGTAATCTCATTATAATAAACATGCTTAAATACTTCGATAAACCAAGACCACAATGTATTGATTTGCTTTTGTACGTAATCTTTACACAATTGGAGGATACAGTGGCTAACCGAAAGTTCTACGGAAACTTGCTACGGCAACTACAAGATTTCTTAAAGGTTTTATAAAAGGTTAGGATTGAGAGTGCTGCTGCCAAAAGTAGGTGTAGTCTCGTCCAGCCCTTCCCTGCTTACTGCCAGCCTCTTTCCTGTGTTGGCATTAGTAATTATGCAGCCTTTAAGTGAGCGGGTATTACTGAAGACTACTTCAATAGTGTTCCTTTTCAGCCAGATCAGAGCACTGACCTGACAGGCTGCATCTTTGCCAGTGCTGATGCAACAGAAGCAGCTGGGGTTGGAGCGGGGAAGAAACTATTGTCTTTTCATCAGTAATCCTGTCTTAGAGTCACACCGAAACCACTGTTTCGTTGCTGTGCTGGAAGTTTTTTCTTTCCTTTCACAAAGCATCCAACAAACCATGTACGTACCTCAGCCTTTTTAATGCAAAGTCCTTCTTAATGCAGCAACTTTGCTGTCACTGTAAGCAACCTGACTCATCCACTAAGCAAACATCTGCAGAAGTCTGATGTTGTTGTCCACATAGGGCCACTGCTTACATCCCAGTTTGCAACTGGGCATCTTAGCGTAAATCCACCTTCCTCAGTGTTTTGAGTTAATGTGTAATCTCACGAGTTGGAGAATCTGCTTGGGTGTGCATTTTGTTTGCTGGCTCTACTGTGCCTAGGAAAAGCACGGAAAATGGAGGTAGTACCTTCTCAGAGGGCTTGGCTGGAAATCATCTGTCATCATTCGATGTAATATGCTCCAAATTATCACAAAGCAAGTCTGTAGTAGATGTAGAATTTAAACACAAGTTTCATGAGTCCTTTGACAGAACGCTTCTTGGCTGATAGTAGTATTTGAGGAAATGCAAATTATTTTTTTTTAAAATTAGAAGACTGTACTAAGCAGAGGAATACTTGCAGATTTAGAAAATATAAGTATTGTTAATATACTTGATATGCAATTTTACGGAATACTTGAAATGTAAGCTTTAGTTTATTCAGACTTTCCACCCAAGATGGTAGTGATTTTTCTAATTTTAAAGATTTAAACAGGATTGTGAAAAGTATAGATTTTTCTTCTTACATATACATGTGTATGTATATATTCATCCCAGCAGACGTTCTGGTAATTTGTTTGGAGGCTCGTGTATGTTCTGGCTTGTTTCTAAGCAACATGTTCCATAGCAATAGGATACAATACAGATTGTCCTATATCCTAGTCATGTAAACTTCTCAGCTGATGATATTGTTACGCATTGTATCTTTGGTATAAATGTTAAGTTTATATTCAGCTATCTTTCCCATCTAGCTTCTCATTTTCTACTTTCAGTATGATGATGTTCCTTCTGGAAACAGTTATGTGTACATTATTACTGGCTTACAGACAAAAGCTTTAAATCACAGTGTTATAATTTAAAAGATTTGGAGGTCCTGCTGGGTTTCCCTCCAGAATTCTGAAGAGATTATCTGAAGTGGCCCTCAGTAGTCTCCACTCACATGCTTTACATTTACCCAGAACATTTCTAAGCTGAAATCAAAGTATGACTGAATAATTGCGTAAAATGAGTATGCATCAGAGGCTGTTTCATTTTTGTTAATTATTTTGGATGTAGTCTTAGCAGAAGAATCACATCTACAATAATGGAAAAAATATTAAAAGTATATAAAAAAGTAAGGAATTATTTTATAAAAACAACTAAAAATAAGTAAAATATTTTCTTTTTTTAAATTTTACCCTGGCATACGTGAAAGTTTTGAAGACTGAACCCAATATAATATATTCGCTCACATTTAGACGATGTCTGATTTCTTTAATGATGAATATTTTTGTTTCAAAATTGAGTATTTAACATACAGTATCACCATCTTCAGGCTGAAGGGAAATGAGTACCACAATTCTTTAAATGCATTTTATCTTTAAAATGCTGTACAACTTATTTAGAATCACTTCCAACAAATTACAGATAGCTAAATATTTTCATGTCTTCCATCGCCTCCTTTCCTTCTTTGACATGCCATACGAATGAAAAGAACGTTACATTACCAAATTTCTGACTTTGGACACATGTGGAATGAGTAATGCCAGGTGCAAACCAGCTACCGTATTCTATAACCTTCCTGAAAAGTGTACCTTCCTCTTGGGGTTTAACCCCTGCCTGCAACTAAGCCCCACACAGCCATTCGCTCACTCCCCCCATCGCGACAGGGGAGAGAATCGGAAGGGTAAAAGTGAGAAGACTCATAGGTTGAGATACAGACAGTTTAACAGGGAAGGCAAAAGCCGCACACACAAGCAAAGCAGAACAAGGGATTCATTCACCAGTCCCCATCAGGAGGGAGGTGTTCAGCCATCTCCAGGACGGCGGGGCTCCATCACACGTAACAGTTACTCAAGAAGACAAAGGCCATAACTCTGAATGTCCCCCGCTTCGTTCTTCCCCCAGGTTTATGTGCTGAGGATGACGCCATATGGTCTGGGGTATCCCTCAGGTCAGCTGGGGTCAGCTGTCCCAGCTGTGTCCCCTCCCAGCTGCTTGTGCACCCCAGCCTCCTCGCTGGTGGGGTGAGGGGTGGAAGAGGCCTTGACCCTGTGTAAGCACTGCTCAGCAGGCACGAAAACGTCCCTCTGTTATCAACACTGTTTCCAGCACAAATCCAAAACAGCCTCACACTAGCTGCTATGAAGAAAATTAACTCTACCCCTGCCAAAACCAGCACACCTGCATATCACCTGCTCTTTCTTTTACTTACTATACAAAATATTCAGTTTATTAAATGTTTAGTTTTGTTCGCAGAGCAAATACTAGTTGAAAAGATTAACTGGTTTTGTGTCAATAAAGCATTTAATGAATTACAGATAGAGTCCAACACCCCATATAGAGTTAAGGGAGAAACAGTCACAGCTCAGGAGAAAGCAAAACATCTATCTCTGGAAAATTAACTTAGTGTAAATTATGCTGTTTAGAAAATGCCATATAAACTTTTAAGTCCAAGCAGATGGAGTTTGGGAGTGCAAGGGTAACAGCTGAAAGAGGCACTGAGTGAAGTACTTGGTACTCAATTTCTGCAATTCTGTAACTGCTGCCCTGTGCTGTGACAGTGGTCCAGAATTCTAATACAAAGCTGATGCTTAGATCGCTTGTATAGTCCACCCACCATCTGATAAAATACTCTCTTCTACATTACTACCACCCTGGTGTTCATATACTTGTATTAATGTTACAGTTCTGATGCCAAATAACTAGTTATAAATTACTTCAGATCAAGGATACAATAGAATAGTTCATCTCCTGCAGCGGTGCTTGGTTCATTGCAAGTGGAACGGCTGTTGTTAACATCTATTGCTCGGTCTCTCAACCTCAACACGTTAGAGACCTTGGCTGCATAAAAGCTGTTTTAAGCTGGCAGAAAGAAGTGGAGGCTTTCTGTGTAACAGCTTTTAATTTAAAGGAAAGGGACCTGTTTCCAGCACTGTCTGTTTCCATGGCAGCCAGCCTAGCAGCCTGCGCTGGAGTTTCTACTGCTCTTGGAAATTTCCAGGGGAGTATGCAGGAATGTTGGACATTATATTTTCCCATTTTTACTTGCAGTTTTAAGGGCTTACATAGCTAATATTCACTGGATTTTAACTTTGGAAGAAATAATGAGATGATTACATACAGAACATAAAAAAAATCTTTATGCATTATTTTTCTTCTTGCTGTCATTTGAAAGAATTGTATGCTGTCTAATGAACCCCTTTGCCATGGTTTAGTGTCTGTTTCGTCTGTGTAATTGTTAAATGCCAACAACATTTGCTGTTTCAGAGTACCATTTACAAAAAGAGTAAATTTAAATGTGATTTTAAGTTAATAGGACAAGTAATTAACTGTTAGATGTGGAATTATTAGTGCTGGAACCGTGCACAGTATGAGTTCTGGGTTTTTTTCCAGACAAGAAGCAGTGATGAAGGCTTGTCAGTCAGTGTAGATAGCACTGTTCTTGCAGGACATCTGTCTATTTTTGGCCTCTTTTACATTCCAGTGCTTGTGATTATATAGTACTACTTTGAAACATCTTTTCCATAGGATACAAATTACAGATTTGTAACAGAAATCACTTGCTTGACTTTGATAATAGCTGTTTGTTCTAAGTGATGTAATAGTGCACTTTATTTTCACTTACTCTACCATTCACACCAAGTAAGACCTGACTGAACTGCTCTACATTTCTTACCTTTCAAAGGGTCTTACGCAGAATGTGGTGTGTACTTGCTGAGGTGCCTGTTTGTGCCAGTTTTCTTGCATTCAAACCAGCATAGTGCTTCAGCAAGCTATTGAGAATTTGCTTGTTTCGGTTATTCTTAATCTTTATGGCCCTTTAGGGCATAGTGTATGTGAACCTGAACAGTACTTACTGTTTGAAAAGGCCATTAACTTTATAAAATTTACTGCTACATAGAAATACATTTCTAAATAATAAAGTGCATTGGTTAACAGAGAACTTCTCCTTTTTGTACCATCATCTCCGTTCCCTTGCCTATAGCAGAGTTGATTCCCTGGTATGCTAACACTGGAAGAAACTTTTAAGAGTGGGAGCACCAGCCTCTGGCACTCAGTTTTTCATATGGTGAAAAATACATACCTCCAGTGAAGTCAGAAAACTTCTACTGACTTTATGAGAGTCAGATAACCAGATGTTCTTACTGTGAGGAGGGAATTACGCTTTTTGGTTTTGTCAGTAAATATTGAATAAGCTACCTAAGATTTAATAATCATTTTGTTGACTGAAGAAAACGCAAGGAAATTTTGGAATCTTTTTGCTTGGTGTTAAAGTGTTAATCTTAAAATCATACACTGACTTGAAAATAAGAATACATTCCCTTCCGCCTCAGTCAGAACAGGAGTTTGACTGACCTCTGTGCATGGCTTTTATTCAGAAGCAGTTCAAAGACGATTTCTTAGAGTTGCAGTGGTGTGAAGGGGGATTCCTGCCAGATAATGTGAAGTGCAAAATATTTGTGCCATCTTTTAGCACTAGATTTGCTCAGCGGTGTTAACGTAGTCCTCCTTTTGCACATAATTTGCTTTAAGTAAGAGGAACAGTAGTGCTGACATTGATAGTGTAGTAACATATCTAAATCTTTGTCAATTCTGGGCCTTTATTTTGGAGATAATCTTTTATGATTTTAGATATTATGCAGGTAACTGCCTGATTTTAAAAGTGTAAAACTGAGAAGTAAACTGTCAGGCAACAAGCTGAATGCATTTACCCAGATAAGAACAATCTGTTAAACACCGTGTTTGAGTAAGTACCACCCCATGGCGAACTTCGTCTTGTAGTACCTCATGTCTTTTGAATTCTCCCTTCCCCAGATTCCACACTGGTTTGTCTGTAAATGTTTCTTTCTAATAAAGAAAAAAAAAACACCCAACCCAAAACACTAGAACAAATGCTACAGTATAATAACTTCGACTAATGCCTCAATGGTTTTTAGATTTTTTTTGAAGCTGTGTCCTCCTATGTCATCCATACTTACTAGATTTACCACTTTGTGTGTTACTGCCTGTTCTAGAAATATCTTGCTATATGGATTTCTATATATATGATAGGCAAAGTCTGTATTAGATTTAATTACATTAGGTTTAAACCAACCTGCATTCCACTCTCTATAGAGCTTCTCACTGAAATAAATCAGCAGTTCTTTGCCAAAAGTGCAAAGCTGTGCTCCATTCACACATCGTTCATTCTTGTCTTTAAAGATAATTTCATCACATTGTCCTTACTGAAAACTTGTGCTTTAGTTTCCATGGCTCCCATCTTCCCTATCTTTCTGGCTGTTCTTTGAGCTGCTTTTTGTGGGTCCCCGTTACCTTTTGAGCTTTTCAAACCTCAATCCTATTCCCGTCTCTTATACCCACTTCAGGTTCACCTCCAGCATAAAGACACACATCTGTAATTTGTTTCTGCTCAGTTGTAGGGCTCAGTCTAACATCTAACAAACATCTTTTTTTTTGCAACAAACATTGTTGCATCTAACAACAATCACAATATAAAGGTCGTTACCGACTGTAGTATGACGACTGCAGTATGTAGTCTGCTCTGGCACGCAGACCTGTAAGCCAGATATCCTCTTTGACTAGGTAGCTATGCAACTCACGTACGGGTGTTACCATTTCTTCCTTAGAAACATCTCTGCTTTTTACTTTTTGTTGCTGTGGGGGCTAAAAGTATTTTAAGTCTTTATGTCTTTTACTGAGATAGAAATACTAGCTTTTTCCTGATTTGTTTGCTTTGGAAAAGCAATAGTCTTTTTCAGCTTTTCAACTTTTTAATATATTCAGTTTTTTTCCAATTACTTTCTTTTCTTTAATAATGCATTCAGCTGCTTAATATTTACGGGGGGGGAGGGGCACGGGGAGGGAATCAGAACCCAAATGTTTTTTTAACCTTCTTAATTTTGGAGTTGTTCGCAAAAGCAAACATCTGGTTTTCATCCAGCTTTGTCTCTGTTTAACCTCCTTGCACTGGTCAAGTCAAAATCTTCAATGATTATCTTCTTATACCATCTTTCTAACTGTAAGTCATCTCTTCTTTAGTATTCCCCCTCCACTGCTTCCCTATTCGTTACGCTACACACTGTCCTTTCTTTGCTAAGTAATATATAAGTTCCTGATATTTATTTAATAAGTGAATAACTGCATGTTCTATATCTTCTATATCTCATTTTTTCCAGTCCTCAAACAGTTTTTACGACTTGTCCAGATACACATGGGACAACTTCAAAAGCATCCATTATTTGCTTTGTGATGCCCAGTGTGGGTTAACAGATGATGGGCAGGCAAGCAGTGTTATGAGAGACAATAACTATTTGTTATATGTATCTATTTGATAAAAAATGCTAAAGCTTCACACCTGAGCAGATATGGTTTATGTGCAGGTACAGTCTTACTGCTCTTCTCATCCTTGTGCCCACTGCGTATTCTCTTGTAAGACTATATACATTTCTTAGGATGTGGGTTAGTTTTTACTCTTTCTGCAAAGCTTAAGCCAAATACCTGATCATAATTGAAGCCATAAATCATAGATATAATACATTCATAAATGACATAGCAGGGCTTCCCATCATCGACACGTAGAATTAATGTTCATTAAAGAATTAGCTGAAACCAGTTGGAAAATGAGAGAGAAGCTACCTACATTCTTACCACTATTTTTTGATGAATAGATTTATTTTAGTCCCCCTCCCCCATTTCCTGGGCAAATACCACCTATCATGGCCATGGCCAAGCAGCATTAATTTTAAGGAACTGACAGAAATCACACCAGACAGAAACATTAGTAACATGTCCACTGGGGTATGTTTTCACAGTGTTGATGCTTCCATGGTTGTAGGGCTGTGTGCGAGTGTGATGTCAGAGGCAGGCACAGCCCTTCCCCATTTCTCACACACACCGCACCGGATAGTACACACAGGCGGCTGCAGGAACTGCATCACACTCAGCAAGACAGTACCAGTGTGCTCACAGTGTTCACAGTGTCTTTCTCTTTGGACACACACATGGTACGTTCCTGCCGCTTCCATATTACTAGTGCTGTTGAAAGAAGGTTCAAAACAGGACCTTGACACAGAAACTTTGGTACACTGTTTTCTGAGGTTTTTTTGGTTGTGGGGTGGTTGGTTTGTTCCTTTCCAAGAGAAGTTTCAGCAGCTGAATGTACCTCAGGCAGACTCTTTTTAAACCATACTTTAGGGCAGTACGTATTAGAAGTGTTGGAGTAATTATTTAGTAATAAGTAATAAGTAATTACTTTCTGATTTTTTCCTCCCACAAACTTGCCAATGAAAAATTAAAATGTGATAATTGCTAGATGCTGAACTGGTAGGATGCGTTTGATCCTTTTCATATGAAAGATGAAAAGCTTTGGTCTGAGAGTCATGTCAGTATCTGGATCTAGGAAAGCTAGATCTCTAATTAATAAATAATAAATTTCTGTTAAAACTGCCCCTTTATATGTAATTTTAACAGTTAAAATGATTTCTTAAAAAAACAGCATCAAGCTATTTTTTCCTGCACAAAGACTTTGCACATCACATTTGAGATTGCAGCGATACCAGTTCAGAATTTTAAATAAGTGATGTCTGATAAGATGAAGAACAATTATCTGTTGGCTGTAGTAAGTTTCACAGAGTAGATGGTCTATGCACTTCCTACAAAATAATTTTCCAATTTAGCCAGCTGTCCAAATTGGTGAACTAGTGAGGGCTTTCAAATTGTTGTTATCGACTCTGCAAAGCAGTGTGAACGTTCTATCGCATGAAGGTCGATTTGAAAGCTGTTTAACTTTCCCACTTTGGTTTACTAATATTTGAAAGCACCATATTAGCAATGCTTAGATAGCCATAGCTGAACCAGCTACAACTACAAAATGGGTTTTATGATAAAGCTCAGTAAAAAAAGAGTCTGAGTGAAAAGCGTATTAGAAATCAGAACTATCACGTACTACAAATGCCCTTTTTTCTTAATAGATGACTTGCCTATCATATGTTGGTAGATGACTCACATCAGTGATAACATGCCTGCACCTGTTGTAATATTATCAGCATTTGCTTGTTGATCCACTGCATTGCAGGTGATGGAATTGAAAAACATGCTAATTCTGATTTACTTACTGTGTCTGATGACATTTATCAGCTCTACCTGGGACATAACTGATGTCAAAGTAGGTAGTTTTTTCTTGAAGACCTTCAGCCTGAAATAGAGAGGCGTATGTTTGAAACTGACTTGTAACTAGGTAAAAGGTTTGGTAGATACATTTGTACTGTGTTTAGTGTTCCAAGAAAGCCAAATTTAAGTCTGGTGTAAAGTTGGACCAAATACAGCTGTATAGCATGGATGAGATTCCTGCCCAGAGCAGGACATGCTTTTCAACCTTTTCCACAGCTTCCTAGTTGTGTAAAAGGAAGGATAGTTTGAGGGAAGAACAGAACAAAATCAAGTTTTAGTCTACTCAAGACCAAAAATACTGCGTCTGACATATGGTAGTCTTGCCATGCTGTTTATAAATTGTCTTTCACATCATTTGGATGGGTAAAACTTATTTAAGATTTTTAAAGGGATTGCCCGTTCAATTTTAAGACTAACTCTGAGCTTTCTTGATTTTACAGCTGTAAGAATCCAAAACAAGAACATATTTTTGCTTTCCTGTAAACAGCACTCCAGTTAATGAATTTCTCAGTGCTTTGTGCTAGTGCAGTATGAAATTCTTAGAAGTAGCCCCAGGGATAGAAGCTTAACATCATAACACCATGTTGTATGCTTAAAATGCATTTCCATTGAAATGTGCATTTCTTGAAGTTTTCTGTAGGAGTGGGCTAAGTCCTGATCCAGTATGTTATTTTTCTTAATTCACACTTACTTGTATAAAGCTGGTGGATTTTTGAAGTCGGCTGTACAGTTGCATAAATGTGTGTTTGCACATGTTTGTCTGCATTTTTTGGGGCAGATTAGACCAATGGGACTTAGAAACCCACGCTTTCTGCAGAAAGATTTGAACTTTCTCTACCTGTGCTCTGAACTTACTAGGAGTAGCTATCTATGCTGCCAAACCCAACCTAGGAAGTGCAGCTGAAAGGAGAGTGTAACAGCACCATCTGAGTTGGTTCAAGACTTCAGGCAACACAAGTTTGTATCTACTAGCAGGAGATATCACAAGAACAGGTCATGGCTTACCTGGAGCCACATGAAATTAAGGAAGACCAAAATATATCATTCAAACTATTATAAAATAATTCTTCTGTTAACTTTTTACAGTCATTTAATATTACTTGCAGAATACAATTCATTACTTTAAAGCAGGTACTTCAGAGTTTCCAGAGAAACTCAATACACTTTGAATGACTTTCCATCAATTTACATTTTACTGTTGTTACTTTTGCATTCTCACATCTCTGTCCTTTGTAATTCTTGTGTAACAACATTATAAACTCTGAACAGAACTGCCGTGCCACAGCCCTGATATGTTTGTATTTAAATTCTCAATGATTGTGTGACACAAGAAAATAAATGTCCTTGTTTTCAGGACTTGCTATTCCCGGTCTTGGTGCTTTAGCCAGAGGAGTATCCTTCCTGTACTGTAGAACAGGAAATAAGCTGGTTCCTTTTAAATTCTGAAAACAATTAACTTTGTCCTTAGCCTAATTTTTTAGAAATTACATTCATTTTGATATTCTGGACAATGCATTAGTTTGTTTTGCTTACTTGTGAAATACAGTGGGGACAGTATGTCAGAATCATACATCCGTCAAGGCAGAATTTAAGAATGTAAATATTATGTCTTTGATGTATTTTTTTCCTTGGCCAAGCATTTTGACCATCTCTTGTTCAAAAGTTTTAATTTCACATTAGGGTAATGGCTGTATGTGACTAAGAAATAATGAAGCACTATGATAAATTGGTACAGAAACAAGGGGATGGGAACAATAGAAGAAACAAACAACTACTTTTTCTTTTTCCTTTTTTTTTTTCCTGGGAAGAGTCACAAAAAAAGCCCTTATCTTTGAAAGTACGAGGCCTTTACATCTATGCCCTCCTCCAGGTTTTGTGCAGTTCCCGGTATAGTATTTAATGTGTGTTACATTGGTTATTCCTAGAGTAACAATAAGATGAGAACTTTTGTATATTTTGTTAAATGTAATGAAACATAAGGTTACCTCTGAAAGTGTAAACGGGTTTTCCAAATTTGACAGTGCTAGATTTATGTGATCCTTGCAATAATTATGATAACACATATCTCAACCACAAAAGCAGTATTTTATCAGCTATATAATCATTATGTGTTGGAGTTTCTGGTACAAACTCTTTATACCTACGTTTTCTTGAATCTATTATCTAAGAGTAGTGTTACTTGGGGAAAAAGAAGTCCTAGATTTAGATGTACACTTAATACCTCTTATGAGGCCTAGCTGATAGGAAAAGCAGATGTATATATGAAATACAGTCCCTTTATCAGATGTGACCAAAAAGCAGCAAATTCCAATATAACTAGGGATTGGAAGCAGTCACTCCAAATTGTGATAACAGCACTTGATCCTTAACAATAGGTGTCTTAGAAGTTACTGCCTGGTCTGAATATACAGAGAAAAAAATATTTCTAAAGCTGAAATAAGGGGTATCTTTGCAATTTTTTTTTTTGTGCTTTCAGAGGGATAGTATGCTTACATATGAATGAATGATTGTTTTCTCTTGTCAGTACTTCAGCTGAGGTTACAACAAAGACGGACACGAGAACAGCTGGTGGACCAGGGCATCATGCCACGTAAGACTTGTGTTATTTCTATTAATTTATGTTCCTATACTGTATTAATGCTGAACTGAATATATAAAATAATGAAGATAAAATTATTTAAAATAACTTTATCATTTGAAAAGACCTGTGGGATCCTTTTCCTAATCTAAGTGAGCATGAAGTGAATTCACCATGCTTACCTAATGTTTCAGTTAAAACAGCCATTGTGATGAAAATGCCAGGATTTGCAGACATAGTCCGATTCTCCTTGTATTTTCTCTCTTTAAATTATGGCTAATCTTACTGAAATAAATTTAATTATATAAATGACTGGACATCAGTCTGTAAAGCGTAGCATGGCAAGGGTTGCGATGACATGAGGCTGGACATCGTACACTGGATTATATGACCTAATGTGGAAACTTCTGTGCCTTTCTTCCCGAGTATGAATACATTTCCAAGAATATGGGAAGAGGCTTTGAGTTGGGGGGGGGTGTTTATTTGTTTGGATTTTGTTTGTTTGTTTTTTTAGAAAATTGTTTTGGTTTTAGAACATTTTTTCCAGTTGCCAGAAGTTCCTGATCAACTTGTTGCATCTGGGAAACTGTCCAAATTGGTGTAAGAGTTTCATATTCTCTTCCAAAATAAAGATTATATAGTGGTAAAAATTCAATGAATGCCTTAAATGCTTCAGAAGAGTTAAGATGCTGCTGATCACCTTAGTGTGAAGTGTCTCACTAAGGCAGCAACATCACCAAGTTCATAAATACAGCTGGAGATGTATTAAGGATTTCAGGATTCTGTAATGCTAAGCTTCTGACTCTTTGGCCTGGCTACCTGCCATCCTTGACAGCTACACAAGAAGTTACAATTTTTATCTTTAACTCTTTGTTCTACCACTGGAATTTAACTGCAGATCATACTGCTTTGACAAGCAAATAATGTTCATAAATTTGGATATTTGTTACATTTGTATGTCTCAACTCACAGCACCTGTATTTTGAGAGTAGTAATTGGCATGCTTTATGTAATCGCACTTTATTACCCGAGTCCATATTCTCCTTTATGGGTTTCAGTCTGTTAGAGGTGATGGTTGTTTCAGCAGCAGCATTTATGATACCTGAAATCAATTTAGGAATCACAAGAGGGTCCCTCTGAATTCGGGTATTTAGTGGCCTAGAATTCAACTGTTGTTAACTCTTTCCTTAGAGATGTTTTGGTGTTCCTCCACTTGGGGTCCCAGAGACTATGCTAATTGTTTAGTATAACATCTTCTGACTTCTTTTGGAGATCAGCCTGGCCTCAGAAGGAGAGGTGCACAGAAAACATCTGAGAATCCCTAAATGGACAGTGTTGGATGAGACTGGGCTCAAGATAATGAGTCCAAGTTGTCAGAAGATTGAACTGTGAAAAGTGATTTTTCTTAAACAAATAAAATCCCCAGCCATTAAAAACATATCAAAATTACGTCAAGTTACTACAAATAGCCCAGTGTGCACTGGTGAATTCTAGCTTGAAAGCACAGTATCTTCAAGCTAATCTCTTTTTGAAGGTTTCTGACTATGCAGCAGACTTCAGATAGCTTTGCTAAAGCATCTGCAACTTCCCAGGTCTGTAGTGTTGATTATCTTCAGGAATGGAATTATCTGCTTCTTTTTGAGTGAAACCTGGAAAAAACCTGCTGA